>NC_053023.1:6672821-6688694 GCF_003073215.2 Triticum urartu
TCTTAAAGTTTGGGGCTGCGATGCTTATGTGAAAAAGCTTCAACCTGATAAGCTCGAACCCAAATCGGAGAAATGTGTCTTCATAGGATACCCAAAGGAAACTGTTGGGTACACCTTCTATCACAGATCCGAAGGCAAGACATTCGTTGCTAAGAATGGATCCTTTCTAGAGAAGGAGTTTCTCTCGAAAGAAGTGAGTGGGAGGAAAGTAGAACTTGACGAGGTAACTGTACCTGCTCCCTTACTGGAAAGTAGTTCATCACAGAAAACTGTTTCAGTGACACCTACACCAGTTAGTGAGGAAGCCAATGATAATGATCATGAAACTTCAGATCAAGATACTACTGAACCTCGTAGATCAACCAGAGTAAGATCCGCACCAGAGTGGTACGGTAATCCTGTTCTGGAAGTCATGCTACTAGATCATGATGAACCTACGAACTATGAGGAAGTGATGATGAGCCCATATTCCGCAAAATGGCTTGAGGCCATGAAATCTGAGATGGGATCCATGTATGAGAACAAAGTGTGGACTTTGGTTGACTTGCCCGATGATCGGCACGCCATCAAGAATAAATGGATCTTCAAGAAGAAGACAAACGTTGACGATAATGTTACTGTCTACAAAGCTCGACTATTGCAAAAGGTTTTTGACAAGTTCAAGGAGTTGACTACAATGAGACCTTCTCACCCGTAGAGATGCTTAAGTCCGTCCGAATCATGTTAGCAATTGCCGCATTTTATGATTATGAAATTTGGCAAATGAATGTAAAGACTGCATTCCTGAATGGATTTCTGGAAGAAGAGTTGTATATGATGCAACCTGAAGGTTTTATTGATCCAAAGGGTGCTAACAAAGTGTGCAAGCTCTAGCGATCCATTTAAGGACTGGTGCAAGCCTCTCGGAGTTGGAATAAACGCTTTGATAGTGTGATCAAAGCATATGGTTTTATACTGACTTTTGGAGAAGCCTGTATTTACAAGAAAGTGAGTGGGACCTCTGTAGCATTTCTCATCTTATATGTGGATGACATATTGTTGATTGGAAATGATATAGAATTTCTGGATAGCATAAAAGGATACTTGAATAAGAGTTTTTCAATGAAAGACCTCGGTGAAGCTGCTTACATATTGGGCATCAAGATCTATAGAGATAGATCAAGACGCTTAATTGGACTTTCACAAAGCACATACCTTGACAAAGTTTTTAAGAAGTTCAAAATGGATCAAGCAAAGAAAGGGTTTTTGCCTGTATTACAAGGTGTGTAATTGAGTAAGACTCAATGCCCCACCACTGCAGAAGATAGAGAGAAAATGAAAGATGTTCCCTATGCTTCAGCCATAGGCTCTAGCATGTATGCAATGCTGTGTACCAGACCTGATGTGTGCCTTTCTATTAGTTTAGCAAGGAGGTACCAAAGTAATCCAGGAGTGGATCGCTGGACAGCGGTCAAGAACATCCTGAAATACCTGAAAAGTACTAAGGATATGTTTCTCGTTTATGGAGGTGACAAAGAGCTCATCGTAAATGGTTACATTGATGCAAGCTTTGACACTGATCCGGATGATTCTAAATCGCAAACCGGATGCATATTTATATTAAACGGTGGAGCTGTCAGTTGGAGCAGTTCTAAAGAAAGCGTCGTGGCAGGATCTACGTGTGAAGCGGAGTACATTGTTGCTTCAGAAGCAGCAAATGAAGGAGTCTGGATGAAGGAGTTCATATCCAATCTAGGTGTCATACCTAGTGCATCTGAACCAATGAAAATCTTTTGTGACAATACTGGTGCAATTGCCTTGGCAAAGGAATCCAGATTTCACAAGAGAACCAAGCACATCAAGAGACGCTTTAACTCCATCCGGGATCAAGTCCAGGTGGGAGACATAGAGATTTGCAAGATACACACGGATCTGAATATTGCAGACCCATTGACAAAGCCTCTTCCACGAGCAAAAACATGATCAAGCACCAAGGCTCCATGGGTGTTAGAATCATTACTGTGTAATCTAGATTATTGACTCTAGTGCAAGTGGGAGACTGAAGGAAATATGCCCTAGAGGCAATAATAAAGTTATTATTTATTTCCTTATATCATGATAAATGTTTATTATTCATGCTAGAATTGTATTAACCGGAAACATAATACATGTGTGAATACATAGACAAACAAAGTGTCACTAGTATGCCTCTACTTGACTAGCTCGTTAATCAAAGATGGTTATGTTTCCTAACCATGAACAATGAGTTGTTATTTGATTAACGAGGTCACATCATTAGTTGAATGATCTGATTGACATGACCCATTCCATTAGCTTAGCACCCGATCGTTTAGTATGTTGCTATTGCTTTCTTCATGACTTATACATGTTCCTATGACTATGAGATTATGCAACTCCCGTTTGCCGGAGGAACACTTTGGGTGCTACCAAACGTCACAATGTAACTGGGTGATTATAAAGGAGCATAGGTGTCTCCAAGGTACTTGTTGGGTTGGCGTATTTCGAGATTAGGATTTGTCACTCCGATTGTCGGAGAGGTATCTCTGGGCCCACTCGGTAATGCACATCACTATAAGCCTTGCAAGCATTGTAACTAATGAGTTAGTTGCGGGATGATGTATTACGGAACGAGTAAAGAGACTTGCTGGTAATGAGATTGAACTAGGTATTGAGATACCGACGATCGAATCTCGGGCAAGTAACATACCGATGACAAAGGGAACAACGTATGTTGTTATGCGGTCTGACCGATAAAGATCTTCGTAGAATATGTAGGAGCCAATATGGGATCCAGGTTCCGCTATTGGTTATGACCGGAGACTGTCTCGGTCATGTCTACATTGTTCTCGAACCCGTAGGGTCCGCACGCTTAAGGTTACGATGACAGTTATATTATGAGTTTATGATTTTGATGTACCGAAGGTTGTTCGGAGTCCCGGATGTGATCACGGACATGACGAGGAGTCTCGAAATGGTCGAGACGTAAAGATTGATATATTGGAAGCCTATGTTTGGATATCGGAAGTGTTCCGGGTGAAATCGGGATTTTACCGGGTTACCGGGAGGTTACCGGAACCCCCCGGGAGCTACATGGGCCATAGTGGGCCTTAGTGGAAAAGAGAAGGGGCTGCCCTAGATGGGCTGCGCGCCTCCCCCTTCCCCTAGTCCTATTAGGACTAGGAGAGGTGGCCGGCCCCCTCCTCCTTTTTCCCCCCTCCGCAAATCCTATTCCGACTAGGATTTGGGGGGGGGGATCCTACTCCCAGAGGGAGTAGGACTCTCCTGCGCCCTCCTCCTTGGCCGGCCAGCCCTTCCCCTTGGATCCTTTATATACGGGGGCAGGGGGCACCTCTAGACACACAAGTTAGTCCACGTGATCTATTCCTTAGCCGTGTGCGGTGCCCCCTGCCACCATATTCCTCGATAATACTGTAGCGGAGTTTAGGCGAAGCCCTGCTACTGTAGTACATCAAGATCGTCACCACGCCGTCGTGCTAACGGAACTCTTCCCCGACACTTTGCTGGATCGGAGTCCGGGGATCGTCATCGAGCTGAACGTGTGCTCGAACTCGGAGGTGCCGTAGTTTCGGTGCTTGATCGGTTGGATCGTGAAGACGTACGACTACTTCCTCTACGTCGTGTCAGCGCTTCCGCAGTCGGTCTGCGTTGGGTACGTAGACAACACTCTCCCCTCTCGTTGCTATGCATCACATGATCTTGCGTGTGCGTAGGAAATTTTTTGAAATTACTACGTTCCCCAACATTACCAAACCGGTCTCACCGAGTTTGTGTAATCGGTCTCACCGAGATTAGTTATGCCCAAACCCTAACCATATCGGTCCTACCGAGTTGCATGTCAGTCCCACCGAAAATCTCTAACGGTCACTAGGTTTACCTTTTCGGTCCGACCGAGTTTGTTGATTCGGTCCCACCGAGATTGGAAAACTGTGTGTAACGGTTGGATTTTGTGTGGAGGCTATATATACCCCTCCACCTCCTCTTCATTCGTGGAGAGAGCCATCAGAACACATACACAATTCCAACTCATATGTTCTGAGAGAGAACCACCTACTCATGTGTTGAGACCAAGATATTCCATTCCTACCATATGAATCTTGATCTCTAGCCTTCCCCAAGTTGCTTTCCACTCAAATCTCTTTCCACAAAATCCAAATCCTATGAGAGAGAGTTGAGTGTTGGGGAGACTATCATTTGAAGCACAAGAGCAAGGAGTTCATCATAACACACCATTTGTTACTTCTTGGAGAGTGGTGTCTCCTAGATTGGCTAGGTGTCACTTGGGAGCCTCCGACAAGATTGTGGAGTTGAACCAAGGAGTTTGTAAGGGCAAGGAGATCGCCTACTTCGTGAAGATCTACCGCTAGTGAGGCAAGTCCTTCGTGGGCGATGGCCATGGTGGGATAGACAAGGTTGCTTCTTCGTGGACCCTTCGTGGGTGGTTGCTTCTTCGTGGACCCTTCGTGGGTGGAGCCCTCCGTGGACTCGCGCAACCATTACCCTTCGTGGGTGGAGCCCTCCGTGGACTCGCGCAACCGTTACCCTTCGTGGGTTGAAGTCTCCATCAACGTGGATGTAGGATAGCACCACCTATCCGAACCACGGGAAAAACATCCGTGTCTCCAATTGCGTTTGAATTCTCCAAACCCTTCCCTTTACATTCTTGCAAGTTGCATGCTTTACTTTCCGCTGCCAATATACTCTTTGCATGCTTGCTTGAATTGTGTGATGATTGCTTGACTTGTCCTACAATAGCTAAAATCTGCCAAGAACTAAAATTGGGAAAAGGTTAAGTTTTTATTTGGTCAAGTAGTCTAATCACCCCCCCTCTAGACATACTTTCGATCCTACAAGTGGTATCAGAGCTTTGGTCTCCATTTGCTTTGATCTCCATAGCTTTTGGTGGTCATAGCCTTGGTTTCACAACCTAGGAGAGTATGGCGTCTAGCGAGGGAAATTATCACCGTAGAGGTCCTTACTTTGATGGTACTAATTTTGCTAGTTGGAAGCATAAAATGAAAATGCATATTCTTGGACATAACCCCGCCGTTTGGGCTATTGTGTGTGTTGGTTTGCAAGGTGACTTCTTTGATGGGAAGAACCAAACCGTGAAGCTACCGCGGATGAGTTGAAGATGTTGCAATACAATGCTCAAGCTTGTGATATTCTCTTCAACGGATTGTGCCCCGAAGAATTCAACAAAATCAACCGTCTTGAGAATGCAAAGGAAATTTGGGACACTTTGATTGATATGCACGAAGGTACCGACTCCGTCAAGGAATCCAAGTTGGATGTGCTTCAAAGTCAACTTGACAAGTTCAAAATGAAGGATGGTGAAGGTGTCGCTGAAATGTACTCTAGGCTTGCTCTCATCACAAATGAGATTGCCGGCTTAGGAAGTGAAGAGATGACCGATAGATTCATCATCAAGAAGATTCCTAAGAGCCTTGGATGGAAAATATGATACCGTGTGCACATTGATCCAAATGATGCCCAATTACAAAGATCTCAAGCCAACGGAGGTGATTGGAAGAATTGTTGCTCATGAGATGTCACTTAAGGATAAAGAGGAACTTCACAACAAATCAAGTGGTGCCTACAAAGCCTCATGTGAAGCCCCTACATCATCAAGTGAGAAACAAAACTTCAATGAAGAATTGAGCTTAATGGTGAAGAACTTCAACAAGTTCTACAAGAGTAGAAGCAAAGATAGAAGCTTCAAGTCAAGGTCCTACAATGACAAAAGATCTTCTAGTCGAGAGCGAAACTGCTACAGTTGTGGAAGACCCGGACACTATTCCAATGAGTGTACGGCTCCCTACAAGAGAAGAGAAGATTCTCCAAAAAGAAGAAGCAAAGAATCACCACCAAGAGAGAGAAGGAGTAGAGATGATCGTTATGAACGAAGATACTCACGGAGAAGCAAGGATTCGGAAAGGAAGGAAAAATCATCAAGGAGCTACACAAAACGAAGACATCAAGCTCATGTTGGTGAATGGGTATCCGGCTCCGACTCCGACAGCCACTCCGAGAGAAGTTATCACTCCGACTCCGAAGATACTCAAGATGAAGGTGTTGCCGGTCTAGCACTTGTGTCAACCAACTCCTACGACATATTTGACTCACCAAATGAAGGAATTGGAAGATGCTTCATGGCCAAAGGTCCTAAGGTAACACACCCCGAGTATGTTGATTTCAATAGTGATGAAGATGACTTGTTAGGTGATGATTTGCTTGTTGACAACTCTAGTGATGAATACTATGATGAAACGTCAATTAATCATGCTAATCAAGATAAAACGAATGACAATGATAAGGAGAAGATTGAGGCTCTAACTAAAGAACTAAACACTCTTAAGTTAGCTCATGAAACTATCTTCGAAGATCATCGAGAACTTTTAAGAGCTCATGAGAAATTATGCTTTGAAAAGCTCAATCTTGAGCAAGAGCATGAGTTCTTAAAAGCAATCAATGATGATCTCCGCAAGAAAAGTTCTTCTTACATTGCCAAGCGTTTACTCTTATCCACTTACATGCCTCAAGTCAAGTCTAGTAACAAGAACAAGAAAGATTCTTCCTCTAGCAGTAACAATGATCATGCTAAATCCAATATTGTTGCTTCTAGTAGTTCTCTTGATTCCACTAATGATTCTCTTAGCCAAGTTACACTTGAGCAAGAAAATAGCTTATTGAAGGGAATTATAGAGAAAGGAGTGTACAAAAGCCTTGCCGGGAGTAAGCAATTCGAGGAAATTGTGCGCAAGCAAGGAATGCACCGGAAGAATCAAGGTGTTGGTTTTGAACGAAAGTTCAATGCCAATGGAGTTGAGTGGGAAGAAGATCAATACCCCAAGACAAAGTTTGTTCCTCAACAAGAGAAGTATGATACTTCTTTCAAGGGGACACAAGCTCAAGATGATCTTCCACCACAAGACTACAAGCAAAAAGGCAAGGACAAGCTTCAAGAGGAAATTGATGCATTTGAAGAAGCTCCTAAGACCTTAGTCAAGTGGATTCCCAAGACTACTTCAAGTTCCACTTCATCAAGTACGACTACAACTCCAAGGACTCCCATCAAGATGGTGTGGATCCAAAAGAAGAAGAACTAGAGAGTTCTTGAGGGTGACTCTGCCAACATACTTCACTCTTATCATTTTGGCAAGAACAAGTGCAATCAACTTCCACATCTTGCACTAGTTCAAGGAGTCACAAACCCTCTTGTTGGTAAGACAAGGGACAAGGTAACCTAAAAGCTTTCATGGATATCATCTTGTGTGTGCATCACTCTATGTCTATGGATATCCTTGTTTGTTCCTTATGGGACTAACCCATGTAGGTATTGAAAGTGCAATTCACTCAAATGGATAGCTCCAAGTGATCTACATCAACATTGAGCATCCACATCTTCAACATCTACATGAAGTCATCATCGACAAAACCCAAGGTTAGTTCATCCCTCTAAGGGGGGATATCACATCTAGGGGGAGCTTTACTCTAAGACTTGAGCTAAAGCAACTCTAAAGATGTGAACACAACAATGCTTTATGTAAAAGTGGTAACCCCACTTGAGCTTAAACGATGAGTATGACCTATGATCAAGTGTTCTCACTTGACTCCTAAGTCAATATACTCATATATAGATGACCTTGTCATCGCAAATTGCTTGATAGATGCTAGAATTGGTTGTGCATGCCTTGTCACATATTTCATTTGCCATCTTATTGTGTGAGCATGCTGGTTGCATATTTTACTCATTCGAGGACATCCACTTGTTGTTTTGATTGTTTGGTTTTATTTCCTTTTGCCAAGTGGATGGACAAGAATGCCTAAGAAACTCCTCAAGCTATCTATGCTTTTGTCATCTCAAACTCTATTCATGCTACATCACAAAATTTGATCAAGTCAGATTCGAACCACTCTGTGTGAGGAGCGCTCAGAGTCCCCGATTCGTCATAGACTTAAACTTCCAAAACCTCTTTATGATTCTCGGTCTGATCGATACCCTACTTTCGGTCCTACCGAGATCATTAAGTTGATGTAGGTTTTCGATCTCGGTGCAACCGATTTGAACCATTCGGTCACACCGAGTTGCAACAACTGTATACAGTTTTGCATCTCGGTGCCACCGAGTTATTCCACTCGGTCACACCGACAGGGTCGGGCTATATATAGTCACGGGCAAAAATTTGGAAATTTCTCCGAACCCCTTCGCCTGCGCGATAGCCTGCTCTGCCAACTTGGTCTCCGGATCGTCTCCTCGCCGCCAGCCGCCTCCAGTCGCTGGTCTCCGTCGCCGTCAACGGAAATTCAACCCCGCCGTTGCCGCCGTAGCGAGTCTCCACCGAACTAGGGTATGGACTCGATCTTTGTGCTATTCCCCAATCCGATTCTTAGCACATTGTGATAATCATGATTCTTTCCATGTTTGTTAAACTTCTATCCAGTCAATGAACTCGTAGATTAGGTTTAATTCGAAAGTTTTAGGGTTAGGTTTCCGTCGAAACCATCTCAGACCCACCGAGTTGAAAAACTCGGTCCCATCGATTTGGCTTATGCCATTGCACAAGTGAGACTCAGTCTGACCGAGAATTACTTATCGGTGTGACCGATTTTGGAACTCTGTGAAACCCTAGCAATCTCGGTGCCACCGAACTGTGACTCGGTCTGACCGAGTTCACTAGTTTAGGTGCCAAAACTGCTTCGGTATCACCGAGTTTAGAAATCGGTAGATCCGAGATGCTTTCAGTGGGAAACTAAAACTAAGTTTTTGAATTATTCTTTTGCAAAAATCTCTGCATTTTGTGATCCTTATCCACTCTATCTCATCTATAACCTATTCACAGGGTCAGCAGTCAGAGTTTGCATCATGTCAGACCAAAGTGATAGCCAGAACTTGTCAGAGCAGCAAGTGCAGATGAGTGAGGGCACTAGTCCCTCAAGTTCCTCAGATGATGGCAGCAGGAGCACCCCTAGCAATCTGCCTAAAGCTGCCACAAGACAGAGAAAGAAGAGAACCTCAGACTCAGAAGATGAGGAGGAAGAAGAAGAGGTAGCTGCACCAGCACCTAAGGCACCCAAGCTCATGGGTGATGCCATAAGAACAGGGGCAGCTGCTTCCAAGGCCAAGCCAGCTCCAAAGCCAAAGCCAAAGAGGAACACAAGAAGCATCCCAGCTACTGAGAAGAACAAGGCCCCAGTGCCTGAAGCTGCAGAAGAAGAAGAAGAGAATGCTCTTAGAAAGCTCAAGCCCAAGATCCCAGACCACAACGATGCTCATCCTGTGGCTGAGGATATGAAACTCAGGAGAGATTCAGGGCTCCGGAAGTGGAGAGAAGCAGACTCGTATGCTTCAAGGAGAAGGACTGCAGTTGACTACAGGTTTCACACCAAGGAGCAGCAAGACTTTTATGAGACAGTGCTGCTAGACAAGAAGCCAATTGTCTATGATATGAGATGGGTTGATTGGCAATACATCAAGGACAACGAAGAGTACTACCCTGGAGTGCAGGACAGCTTCAAGGCATGTGGAGTAGAGGACTTTGTTGGGCAGAAGCTCACAAAGTGGAACGAGGAACTCATCATGCAGTTCTACTCCACAGCGCATTTCTATCCAGATGGCAGGATTGTATGGATGTCAGAGGGTACGAGGTACCAGTCTACAGTTGCTGAATGGGCTCAGCTGATTAATGCCCCAGAAGAGCATGACGATGACTTGGACATTTATGCCAAGAAGAAGATGGACCACAACTCAATGTCAAACATGTACAAGGAGATTCCAAATGAAGCACTTGATACGTTCAAGTTTGGCTTAGTACACTATCTTCTGTCAGGGCTGCCAACCATCAACTGGATTATTAGGCACACCCTATTGCCCAAGTCTGGAGATCACAAGATGATCAGGGGCCACGCGATCAACTTGCTTCATATCTTTGACGTGCCACAGAAATTCAAAGTCATGAGCCTTATGATTGAAACAATCAAGAGGACAGCAGCAGACCAGAAGAGGAGCTGTGGATATGCCCCACAGATTCAGGAGCTCATCAACTCTAAGATGGGCACGGGCATATACTTATTGGACAAGGAACACCTGCCCATCCGTCCAGACTTTGAAGATAATCAAGTGGTCATGAATGAGAATGAGCCATCATCTGCCCAAGCACAAGCCAAGAAGGAGAAGGAGAGGAAGGAGAAAGCTGCCAAGATGCCTACTCAAGAGGAGGCATCTGAATATTTCCTGAAAACCAAACAAGAGCATCTTGGTTACTTGATTGCATCCACCCTGCGGATTGAGCAAGGACTAGCCACCCTAACTCAGAACCAGGCAAGCTTAGAGAGGATCATGGAACAAAAGTTCTATGACTTGGATGTCAAAGTGACAGAGATTCAGACTGCAGTGGAGCAGCTCCAGGATGACATGCAGGAGAGGAGAGGCAAGACTACAACTGATGCCTTTGCCAGAGTGCCACGAGGTCCGAGGTCGTCTGCAGTGCCAGTTGCTGACCCTAGAGCCACCACGTCTGCACCAGCTACAGCCTCAGTTCCACCAGCTCCAGCGTCCACTTCAGCCTCGACTCTGACCACGTCTACAGAAGGCTTCGTCCTTGGAGTGCTCCGGACTCCACCACCACATGAAGATCAAGCCTGAGTGTTGACTTAGCACTATGCATTTTCTGGGAACTTTTTGGTAACTTGTTGCCAAAGGGGGAGAAAATGTATAGATCATAGGCTTCGAGAGAGAGTGTTGCTTTTATTCTCTCTTGTTTTATTTGGTGGGTTTTCGAACTTTGTTTGCTTTTGTGTGAGATACTATGTCATTTCTCGTGAGACATTGATGATCATGTGTTTGATCATAAGCTACACTTAATGTTTGCTTAATATTATCATCTTATCTATCTTATGTGATCATTCACTATTCTTGGTGATGAGTGCATGTATTTCATTCTTATCATTTTAAGCGCTCCACCAAGATGTATGTGACATGGAAGAGTAACCCATGACTCTAACTCTTTGTGCATTTGCAGTCCAAAGCAAATTTTAAATATGCACAAATTTAGGGGGAGCTCTTACTTGTCACATACTTCTCAAAGCAACGATATATTTCATGCTTATTATCATTTGTCGAAGCTTTGATCTATATGTTGTCATCAATTACCAAAAAGGGGGAGATTGAAAGTGCAACTATCCCTAGGTGGTTTTGGTAATTCATAACAACATATAGCTCATTGAGCTAATGCTATTCCAAGATGACTATTTCAGGAAAGCTCAATGATTGGCATGGCATGGATGTGAAATTGGAACCCTCAAAATGCTAAGGACAAAGGATTGGCTCAAGCTCAAAAGCTCAAGACTCTTCATTTTATATTTTAGTGATCCAAGATCACATTGAGTCTTTAGGAAAAGCCAATACTATCAAGGAGGGATGAGATGTTGCTTAATTAGCCTCTTGCTTCATGTGCTTAGTGATATGCTCCAAAACCCTCAACTACTTTCCCATATCCACATATGACATAAACCCTAAGCCAAACTCGGTCCTACCGATTCTTTCTATCCGGCGCCACCGAGTTTCACTTGTCATAAGCCACTGCCAAACCCTAGCAAAATTCGGTTCTAACCGATAGGGATCTCGTCCTCACGAGATGGGATTGCAAACTCTCTGTTTCCCTTTCGTAACTTTTCCGTCTCCACCGAAAAAGAGCGAATCGGTCCACCGAGATTGCAATAAACTCAGTGTTTCCTTTTGTTAACTTTCGGTCTCACGAAAGAGCAAATCGGTCCCACCGAGTTTACCTGACCAACTCTCTGGTTAGCTTATTACCAAACTCGGTCTCACCGAGTTTGTGTAATCGGTCTCACCGAGATTACGTTATGCCCAAACCCTAACCATATCGGTCCTACCGAGTTGCATGTCAGTCCCACCGAAAATCTCTAACGGTCACTAGGTTTACCTTTTCGGTCCGACCGAGTTTGTTGATTCGGTCCCACCGAGATTGGAAAACTGTGTGTAACGGTTGGATTTTGTGTGGAGGCTATATATACCCCTCCACCTCCTCTTCATTCGTGGAGAGAGCCATCAGAACACATACACAATTCCAACTCATATGTTTTGAGAGAGAACCACCTACTCATGTGTTGAGACCAAGATATTCCATTCCTACCATATGAATCTTGATCTCTAGCCTTCCCCAAGTTGCTTTCCACTCAAATCTTCTTTCCACAAAATCCAAATCCTATGAGAGAGAGTTGAGTGTTGGGGAGACTATCATTTGAAGCACAAGAGCAAGGAGTTCATCATCAACACACCATTTGTTACTTCTTGGAGAGTGGTGTCTCCTAGATTGGCTAGGTGTCACTTGGGAGCCTCCGACAAGATTGTGGAGTTGAACCAAGGAGTTTGTAAGGGCAAGGAGATCGCCTACTTCGTGAAGATCTACCGCTAGTGAGGCAAGTCCTTCGTGGGCGATGGCCATGGTGGGATAGACAAGGTTGCTTCTTCGTGGACCCTTCGTGGGTGGTTGCTTCTTCGTGGACCCTTCGTGGGTGGAGCCCTCCGTGGACTCGCGCAACCATTACCCTTCGTGGGTGGAGCCCTCCGTGGACTCGCGCAACCGTTACCCTTCGTGGGTTGAAGTCTCCATCAACGTGGATGTAGGATAGCACCACCTATCCGAACCACGGGAAAAACATCCGTGTCTCCAATTGCGTTTGAATTCTCCAAACCCTTCCCTTTACATTCTTGCAAGTTGCATGCTTTACTTTCCGCTGCCAATATACTCTTTGCATGCTTGCTTGAATTGTGTGATGATTGCTTGACTTGTCCTACAAATAGCTAAAATCTGCCAAGAACTAAAATTGGGAAAAGGTTAAGTTTTTATTTGGTCAAGTAGTCTAATCACCCCCCTCTAGACATACTTTCGATCCTACAGAAGCACTAAAGTGCGCCTCCAGCGGAGGACTGTGTGGGCCGCCTTGACAGCCCCACAGCAAAATGGCCTCACCGGCCAAAAAAACTTCGAAATAGGTCATTCAAGACCACGAACGCGGATAGACGAGTTTGGTGCAAAATCATCATTGATGCAGGCCTAGTGGCCATATAATCCCCTCCGCATATACAATAAGAGACAATAAAGCTCAATCTTATATATTTTACATACTTTGTTTATTAGACGACATTAACCAAGTTTGCGTCAATAACTATATTCATATACATAAGAGAATAACTCAATTATATTTTACTTTATACTTTGTTTTAAATTTCTTTTCGGCACGACCCGTTTTCAACTCAGTTCCTCTCTTTTAC
This sequence comes from Triticum urartu, assembly GCF_003073215.2. Classification (NCBI taxonomy): domain Eukaryota; kingdom Viridiplantae; phylum Streptophyta; class Magnoliopsida; order Poales; family Poaceae; genus Triticum; species Triticum urartu. Next base: position 6,686,137 of record NC_053023.1, read on the forward strand.
AGATGAACGTCGTGCGGCGCCCGTCCAGGATACGGCACAACGGAGACACAGGCGCAGACGTGCAGTAGGGACCCGTCTAAAGGATTCTTTTTAGATTAAGACCCTGCGTAAACCTTTTTTACTGTCTCTTGTTGCTACACATCCCCTGGTTTTTCTTTCTAATATAACCAAGGAGGAGGCTGGCGTCTTGGCATGTGGCCACGTCAGAATTTTTGCATGTACCTGGACACTAGGGGCTTTTTTAATAAAGAGTGTTGTTTCGCCCACTCATAAAGACCGAACACCTTAGGGAGTGTTCGGCGTCGCGAGTTTTGGCATTATATGCATCAGCTCCGAATCATGTCTTTGGTCAAATGTTGGGTTGCCCGGCTCCTGAGTTCGGCTACCTTACGTTCCGCTCTATCGGCTAAGGTAGCACCAGGAGAACTACTGCGATTGTGCCCCGGTGGTGTGCCCGGCGGGCGAGCACCTCAGTAGAGAAAGCCGAAAACTGACTGTCATGATGTAGCGTGAGACTGGTCAGCCACTCGATGACCTATCGGAATCTATCGGATTCCTCCGCTTTAACGAAGGGCCGCTTCCCGGTCAGGCACATACGCGCCCCGAACTCGGACGAGCGCAGTTGCCACCAAGGGGCTACCTAAATAGTCTCACTGTCAAACTCCTATGGCTAAGTGAAAGTGTTAAAGCATTATAGTCCGGTTGCCTGGCCCGCTGCGCTATCACCTCCTTTGTAGGACCAAGACGTTGGGTTAAGTGTGAAAATGCGTCTTCTGCGAGCACCCCCGCACTATGTGCGTGGGGGCTGAAGCCAATGACTGCCATCTTTCAGATTCTATATATATATATATATATCTTAAAACGGCCGCACAGGAGGTGTTCCCAATACTTGGAGGCACAAGTATAAAAAAGGCCACTACAGTTTATCAAAATATTACTTTATAATTACATATGCTATCATAACATAGCATCTTTCGGGCACTGCGTCTCTATTACACGAGCGCCTTCAAGAACTTCCTGAAAATAGTGCTCGGAGGGTACTCGGCTTTTGTCCGAATCTCGGGACGCAACAACGGTGGTCTCCATCTCTGCCCAGTATGTCTTAACACGGGCAAGAGCCATCCTAGCGCCCTCTATGCATGCTGACCTCTTCATTGCATTTATACGCGGCACCGCGTCAAGGAATTGCTGCACCAAGCTGAAATAACTCTTCGGCTCCGATCTCCCCGGCCACAGGTGGACCCATGACGTACTTCATGGCGAGTCCAGACAACCTATTCAGTTCGGCCCATTGAGCCAAACGATCATCCACTGCCAGTGGACGCTCTGGATTGTGAAACTGCGACCAGAAAAGCTTTTCCACTTCGCGATCTTTCTGATCTCGAAAGTGTTCGGTCGCATCAGCAGCACTCGCTGCCAAGTCCAGATAGGTATCCTCCACACTCCACATCCGGTCCAACGGAGCAAACTTCGGATCACAAAATTTCCTTCGCAGCATAAAGGGCTTTCCAGCCGCAATCTGTTCGGCCTGACGCAGCTCCTCCTTCGCAGCTCTCATCGCAGAGCGCGCGTCCTTGGCATTGGCAACGGCCTTCTCTAAGTCCGTCTGTTTCGCCTGGTCTTCTTTTTCAAGAAGTCTGCAACGGTCTGTAGCGCTTTTTAACTTTTCGGCCATCTCGGCCATCTCTTCTTTGCTTCGGCAATGAGCAGCCTGTTCGGCTCTAGCTCTTCAAGGGCTTTCCTGGTGGCACGCATCACTTTCGTGCTGGCTTGTTCTTTAGCTCGGGCAAGTTCTGCCCTAAGACTCTCCACGGGCCGCACCATCTGCGTCAAGCACACACATCGTAAGACACAGGCATAAAACTGTTCTTACCTGATGCCGCCCGAGGAATTACATACCTTGAGCCTCATCAAGCCGCTTATCGACAAGCGTGATGTCGGCATCTGCCACGTCCAGTTGCCGCTTTAGTTCGGCAAAATCGTCAGTTCGGCTCGATTCCGGACACCCTGCCGCCTACATTCAAAGGCGACATCTTAGACCTGGGATTATGATCCTCCGCGTGCCGTCATTTCTTGACGACGACGCAGAGTCTCAGGGGCTACTATCTACACAGGGCGCATCTTATTCATGCGCAACTGACAAAAGTGTACATTATCTAATGTACCTCAAAACCGTCAAGTAAACTTCTGACGGCCTCGTATAATCCGCTCGCGGATGAAATCCTTTCAATCACCGTGCCATCAATGCACGGTGCTCCTCTGAGATAGAAGCTCGCCCCAGCAGAATCTTTAGCTCCTCCGGCCGAGCACCAGACGGTGCCGGACTCGGTCCCATGCCTCTTTCGAAGGCCGGACGCGGAGAACCTTGGGGGGGCATAGCCACCTTCCGCCCCTGCCGGATTTGGAGAAACCCTCCGCGACGACACCTCAGGGTCGCCCGCCTCGCTAGGCGGCACGGCAGGGGGAGGCGTCCCGCTCTCCATCATCTCCGGAAGGAGATCCCCCGAAGACGAGCTCTGCTGAGAAGGGCTGAGGTCCGAGCTACAAGATAAAGGTTT
>NC_053023.1:6689694-6716849 GCF_003073215.2 Triticum urartu
CACTAATGATTCTCTTAGCCAAGTTACACTTGAGCAAGAAAATAGCTTATTGAAGGGAATTATAGAGAAAGGAGTGTACAAAAGCCTTGCCGGGAGTAAGCAATTCGAGGAAATTGTGCGCAAGCAAGGAATGCACCGGAAGAATCAAGGTGTTGGTTTTGAACGAAAGTTCAATGCCAATGGAGTTGAGTGGGAAGAAGATCAATACCCCAAGACAAAGTTTGTTCCTCAACAAGAGAAGTATGATACTTCTTTCAAGGGGACACAAGCTCAAGATGATCTTCCACCACAAGACTACAAGCAAAAAGGCAAGGACAAGCTTCAAGAGGAAATTGATGCATTTGAAGAAGCTCCTAAGACCTTAGTCAAGTGGATTCCCAAGACTTCTTCAAGTTCCACTTCATCAAGTACGACTACAACTCCAAGGATTCCCATCAAGATGATGTGGATCCAAAAGAAGAAGAACTAGAGAGTTCTTGAGGGTGACTCCGCCAACATACTTCACTCTTATCATTTTGGCAAGAACAAGTGCAATCAACTTCCACATCTTGCACTAGTTCAAGGAGTCACAAACCCTCTTGTTGGTAAGACAAGGGACAAGGTAACCTAAAAGTTTTCATGGACATCATCTTGTGTGTGCATCACTCTATGTCTATGATATCCTTGTTTGTTCCTTGTGGGACTAACCCATGTAGGTATTGAAAGTGCAATTCACTCAAATGGATAGCTCCAAGTGATCTACATCAACATTGAGCATCCACATCTTCAACATCTACATGAAGTCATCATCGACAAAACCCGAGGTTAGTTCATCCCTCTAAGGGGGATATCACATCTAGGGGGAGCTTTACTCTAAGACTTGAGCTAAAGCAACTCTAAAGATGTGAACACAACAATGCTTTATGTAAAAGTGGTAACCCCACTTGAGCTTAAACGATGAGTATGACCTATGATCAAGTGTTCTCACTTGACTCCTAAGTCAATATACTCATATATAGATGACCTTGTCATCGCAAATTGCTTGATAGATGCTAGAATTGGTTGTGCATGCCTTGTCACATATTTCATTTGCCATCTTATTGTGTGAGCATGCTGGTTGCATATTTTACTCATTCGAGGACATCCACTTGTTGTTTTGATTGTTTGGTTTTATTTCCTTTTGCCAAGTGGATGGACAAGAATGCCTAAGAACCTCCTCTAGCTATCTATGCTTTTCTCGTCTCAAACTCTATTCATGCTACATCACAAAATTTGATCAAGTCAGATTCGAACCACTCTGTGTGAGGAGCGCTCGGAGTCCCCGATTCGTCATAGACTTAAACTTCCAAAACCTCTTTATGATTCTCGGTCTGACCGATACCCTACTTTCGGTCCTACCGAGATCATTAAGTTGATCTAGGTTTTCGATCTCGGTGCAACCGATTTGAACCATTCGGTCACACCGAGTTGCAACAACTGTATACAGTTTTGCATCTCGGTGCCACCGAGTTGTTCCACTCGGTCACACCGACAGGGTCGGGCTATATATAGTCACGGGCAAAAATTTGGAAATTTCTCCGAACCCCTTCGCCCGCGCGATAGCCTGCTCTGCCAACTTGGTCTCCGGATCGTCTCCTCGCCGCCAGCCGCCTCCAGTCGCTGGTCTCCGTCGCCGTCAACGGAAATTCAACCCCGCCGTTGCCGCCGTAGCGAGTCTCCGCCGAACTAGGGTATGGACTCGATCTTTGTGCTATTCCCCAATCCGATTCTTAGCACATTGTGATCATCATGATTCTTGCCACGTTTGTTAAACTTCTATCCAGTCAATGAACTCGTAGATTAGGTTTAATTCGAAAATTTTAGGGTTAGGTTTCCGCCGAAACCATCTCGGACCCACCGAGTTGAAAAACTCGGTCCCACCGATTTGGCTTATGCCATTGCACAAGTGAGACTCGGTCTGACCGAGAATTACTTATCGGTGTGACCGATTTTGGAACTCTGTGAAACCCTAGCAGTCTCGGTGCCACCGAACTGTGACTCGGTCCTACCGAGTTCACTAGTTTAGGTTCCAAAACTGCTTCGGTATCACCGAGTTTGAAAATCGGTAGATCCGAGATGATTTCAGTGGGAAACTAAAACTAAGTTTTTGAGTCATTCTTTTGCAAAAATCTCTGCATTTTGTGATGCTCATCTATTCTACCTCATCTATAAACTATTCACAGGGTCAGCAGTCAGCTTGTTCATCATGTCAGACCAAGTGATAGCCAGAACATGTCAGAAGAGCAAGTGCAGATGAGTGAGGGCACTAGTCCCTCAAGTTCTTCAGATGATGGCAGCAGAAGTACTCCTAGCAATCTGCCTAAAGCTGCCACCAGACAGAGGAAGAAGAGAACCTCAGAATCAGAGGATGAGGATTATGTGGCAGAAGAGGAAGCAACTTCAAAGAGAGTAGTGCTTGAGAAGGAACATGGCTCAGCTCAAGGCACAAAGCCAGGGATGAAAAGTCAAAAGGCCAGCAGGCAGGCAGCCTATGTCAAAGGCCAGAGCTTCAACTGAGAAACCCACTCCCATAGAGCCAGTTGCTGCTGAGGAGAAAGAAGAGGAAGGAAAGGGTCAAGAAGACCGTAGCCAAAGTGCTTGGAAAGGCTTCCATCATGGAAGATGAGGAGAAGAAGAAGAGGTTGCTGCACCAGCACCTAAGGCACCCAAGCTGATGGGTGATGCCATAAGATCAGGGTCAACTGCTTCTAAGGCCAAGCCAGCTCCAAAGCCAAAGCCAAAGAGGAATACAAGGAGCATACCTGCAGCTGAAAAGAACAAGGCCCCAGTGCCTGACATTGCTGAAGAAGAAGAAGGTCAAGTGCTCAGAAAGCTCAAGCCCAAGATCCCAGACCATAGTGATGCTCATCCTGTGGCTGAGGACATGAAGCTCAGGAGAGACTCAGGGCTCAGGAAGTGGAGAGAAGCAGATCCGTATGCTTCAAGGAGAAGGACTGCTGTTGACTACAGGTTCCACACTAAGGAACAGCAGGACTTTATGAGACAGTTTTTGGACAAGTGCTGTTGATAAGAAGCCCATTGTATGTGATATGAGATGGGTTGATTGGCAATACATCAAGGACAATGAAGAGCACTATCCTGGAGTGCAAGACAGCTTCATAGCTTGTGGAGTAGCAGACTTTGTTGGGCAGAAGCTCACAAAGTGGAATGAGGAGCTTATCATGCAATTCTACTCCACAGCACATTTTTATCCAGATGGTAGGATACATGGATGTCTGAAGGTACGAGGTACCAATCTACAGTTGCTGAGTGGGCACAGCTCATTAATGCCCCAGAAGAGCATGAGGATGACTTGGACATATATGCCAAGAAGAAGATGGATCATAACTCTAATGTCAAACATGTACAAGGAAATTCCAAATGAAGCACTTGACACTTTCAAGTTTGGCTCAGTACACTATCTTCTGTCAGGGCTGCCAACCATCAATTGGATACTGAGGCACACCTTGTTGCCCAAGTCAGGTGATCACAAGATGATCAGAGGCCATGCGATCAATTTGCTTCATATATTTGATGTGCCACAGAAGTTCAAGGTGATGAGCCTCATGGTAGAGACCATTAAGAGGACAGCAGCTGATCAGAAGAGGAGCTGTGGATATGCCCCACAAATTCAGGAGCTCATTAACTCCAAGATGGGCACGGGCATATACTTATTGGACAAGGAACACCTGCCCATCCGTCCAGATTTTGAAGATAATCAAGTTGTCATGAATGAGAATGAACCATCATCTGCACAAGCACAAGCAAAGAAGGAGAAGGCAAGGAAGGAGAAAGCTGCCAAGATGCCAACTCAAGAGGAGGCATCTGAGTATTTCTTGAAAACCAAACAAGAGCAGCTTGGTTACTTGATTGCATCCACCCTGCGGATTGAGAAAGGACTAGCCACCCTAACTCAGAACCAGGCAAGCCTAGAGAGAATCGTAGAACAAAAGTTCTGTGACTTGGATATCAAGGTGACAGAGATTCAGACTGCAGTGGAGCAGCTCCAAGATGACATGCAGGAGAGGAAAGGGAAGGCTACAACTGATGCCTTTGCCAGAGTGCCACGAGGTCCGAGGTTGTCTGCCAGTGCCAGTTCCTGACACAAGAGCAACCGCCTCATCTCCAGCCGTAGCACCAGCCCAACCTGCTCCAGCATCTACCTCAGCTCCAACTCCAGCATCTACTTCAGCGTCTACGGAAGCCTTCGTCCTTGGAGTGATCCGGACTCCACCACCACCTGAAGATCAAGCCTGAGTGTTGATTTAGCACTATGCATTTTCTAGGAACTTTTTGGTAACTTGTTGCCAAAGGGGGAGAAAATGTATAGATCATAGGCTTCGAGAGAGAGAGTGTTGCTTTTATTCTCTCTTTCTTCATTGGTGGTTTTTCGAACTTTTTTTGCTTTTGAGTGCTTGAGATACTATGTCGTTATGCCTGTGAGACATTGATGATCATGTGTTTGATCATAAGCTACACTTAATGCTATTATCTTATCTATCTTATGTGATCATTCACTTTTCTTGTTGATGAGTGCATGTATTTCATTCTTATCATTTTAAGCGCTCCACCAAGATGTATGTGACATGGAAGAGTAAACCATGACTCTAACTCCTTGTGCATTTGCAGTCCAAAGAAAATCTTAAATATGCACAAATTTAGGGGGAGCTCTTACTTATCACATACTTCTCAAGCGACGATATATTTCATGCTTATTATCATTTGTCGAAGCTTTGATCTATATGTTGTCATCAATTACCAAAAAGGGGGAGATTGAAAGTGCAACTATCCCTAGGTGGTTTTGGTAATTCATAACAACATATAGCTCATTGAGCTAATGCTATTCCAAGATGATTATTTCAGGAAAGCTCAATGATTGGCATGGCATGGATGTGAAAGTGGAACCCTCAAAATGCTAAGGACAAAGGATTGGCTCAAGCTCAAAGCTCAAGACTCTTCATTTTATATTTTAGTGATCCAAGATCACATTGAGTCCATAGGAAAAGCCAATACTATCAAGGAGGGATGAGGTGTTGCTTAATGAGCCTCTTGCTTCATGTGCTTAATGATATGCTCCAAAATCCTCAGCTACTTTCCCATATCCACATATGACCTAAACCCTAAGCCAAACTCGGTCCTACCGATTCTTCCTATCCGGCGCCACCGAGTTTCACTTGTCATAAGCCACTGCCAAACCCTAGCAATTCGGTCTACCGTGTGGGGACCCCGACTCATAAGTCGTGATCACCGAATGCACGTGTACAGTGATCCCAGAGATCAATGCTCACTGAACACACAGAAGCTGAATAACAAGAGTCTTACATCCATACATACCGTCTTACACAAATTATGACCATTATGGTCAAGTCTTACATAGATAAAGCCTTAAGGGCTGAACATCAAATGAAACATAAGCAGCGGAAATCTTCGTCGATAAGTAGAACCCATGCCATCTGCCTTAACCCTACAGGCATTCTGACTGGGAAACGTCCTAGTTCGCATGTTGTCTTCAAAGAATTCTTCTTCGAACTCCTGTTCTTCCATGCCTGGCCAATTAAATAACCAGTGGCAAGCCAATGAGTACTTTGAATGTACTCGCAAGCAACCCATGTTTTGGTTCAAGGTACAACAATGCATGATATAGGTAAATTTTGCGGAAAGCTAGTTTTTGAGTGCAATGACATGTTCAACAACTCGTAAGACATGCATCAGGAGAATTCAAGTAACCATGAGGACAGGTTACAGATATCAACATAATAGAGTGGGCACCAACCCAACTCAATCATGTCAAGTCCTTTGACTTGACCCAAGTAGTGGTATCATCATAAAAGGAGTGGGCACCAACCCAACTCAATCATGTCAAGTCCTCTGACTTGACCCGAGTAGTTTCCCCCACTTAACCAATCACTCACACTGGTTTGAAAACAAGTGGACGTAGTTTAAGCAGCACCGCCCAACTGTCCTTGACCGTGGACACGGCTATTCGAATAGTTTTACACTCTGCAGAGGTTGCACACTTTACCCACTAGATCCGGGGAACTTCCGTGTCATCCATGACCCGCGGTACCTCAAGTACCCGGGGTAAGCACCCGATCACTATCTTTCCCTAGACGACACTAACATGGAGTCCACTCGATTGGTAGTAATCCCCGTGCCCAACATTTCACAACTTAAAATTGTGGAGCCTCGCTCCTATATTCATCACATACCACCAGCACGGGGTACCAACGGTGTGTCCGGTGCCCCATAAAAATGTTCTTGGCCGCCCTACCTGGCACGACCCCGTCCCGAGAGAGAGCACCAACTCTCCCCCGTCACTAGTAATGCGGGCTCCAAGCTAGTATCAGCCTAAGTAATCAATAATGCCCTATCCCATATAAGGGTAGAGTGGTTGCGCATGTAATGTTGGGACAGTCGACAAATCTTAAATCTAATCCGTTTTCGAAAACAACACACACACTTGCCTCGGTACACCACTTCGTCATCAAGTGGTTACCCAACTCATCATCTCCCTCGGGCATAAGTGGCACCCGACGGGGTTTTCGGAAAGTCCTTTGAAAATACTTTGTCTCCATTACCATGCATATACCCGTCCCTTTTGCGTAGCACTACTTAGCATCCTATCTACTCCCACCGGCATAACCCTCATAAGAAGGTAGGGTCATGCACATGCAGGTATCATAAGGAGGAGATGAGGGCAACCCACCAAAGTGGCTACCCTCTCATCATGATTCCGATGCAACAATAGTAAAGTGCTATATGAAATGCATAAAAAGGGGTTTCTTAGACATGGTCAAAGGGCTGCTTGCCTGGCTCAACAAGGTCTTCTGGGTCTTCAAAGTCTTCTGGTCCAACTCCTTCGTCAGCAACGCAATCTATCGTCGCAAAATAATAACGAGAAAATAAGGCAATAATAAAACAGAAAAAACCAAGTGCTCAGAAAAATGTCAACTCATTTTTGTAAAATACTAGGTTGAAAACTAAGAAGGGGAAAATTCCTAGTTTTGGATTTGGTGCATCAGAATGGGAGAAATGGATTTACAAAGGCATATTTAAATGCTCAAAATCACATTTAAATATTTAGTGAAGAAAAGTTTGTTGGATTTGAATGAAAGTTGCACCATTAAATAGGTTGCAATATTTTGGGAATTTAGAAATTGGAATTAATTCATTTGGACATATATTCTGTCCTGTGGAATTTTCGCAAGATTCAGCAAAAAAAGAAAAAGGGAAACAACACTGTGCAACTGGGCCAAGAAGGGCCACAAATGCAGCACCAGAGGGGAAAATAGCCCAGGGCGGCACGTCGAAGGCGTAAAGGCAAAGTACGCCTTCAGCCGACGCAGCGAACCGGTGCAGCGGCGTGTGCATTGAACCTGACGGGTGGGGCCCAACCCGTCAGTATGTGAGGCTGACTGACGGGCCCCACGGCCGTCGTTCGTCAACCCTAGGGCCAGAGGGGCGGCGAGCTCACCGGCGACGTTTCCGGGCACGGCGAGGTGAGCTGATGGCACCGCTGGACTCCTTGTCGTGTCGCCTCGTTCAGGGTGGTGCCGGAGTTGGTCGCCGGGGTGCAAGGGTTCGCCGGCGACGAGGGGGCACGGCGGAGGAGCCTTCGGGAGGTGATGGTTCCGGCCGATTCCGGTGGCTACAGAGAGGGGAAACAAGGGGGAAATGATCAGTGGGGTGCAGGGGTTCCACAGATCGAGGCAGGGAGGAGCGGGGGAGGCCTATACCTCGCGAACTCCGGCAGCCGAGGCGGCGGAGCGTCGAGCCTCGATCTCGAGCTCGGGCAGCTCTGGAGAGGAACTGGGGGTGCGGGGAGGTCTTGGTGGTGCAGAGAGCGATTGGTGAGGAGAGAAGGGTTCGGGGCCCTTAAGTAGGCGAGCCACGGCTCACCGTAGACCTGTGCGCCGGCGAGGTTGTTGCCGTTGCTGTGGGTCACGGGGGCGCGCGTGGGCATGTCTGGGGCTCATAGGGCTCGGTCCATGAGCGAGGGAAAGAAGAGAGGGAGGGAGCAGGGGGCCAGAGGCGCGCACGTGTGAGCCGCACCATTGGCGCGCTCGGGCGGCCTCTGTTCGCTAGCGCGGAGGCAGCGGGGAGGAGGAGAGAGGAGGGGGGCGACAGCATAGCTTGCTGCGGACGTCGAGGCGACCTCGGGGGACCCTTCATGGGTGGAGCCCTTCGTAGACTCGCGCAACCGTTACCCTTCGTGGGTTGAAGTCTCCATCAACCTGGATGTAGGATAGCACCACCTATCCGAACCACGGGAAAAACATCCGTGTCTCCAATTGCGTTTGAATTCTCCAAACTCTTCCCTTTACATTCTTGCAAGTTGCATGCTTTATTTTCCGCTGCCAATGTACTCTTTGCATGCTTGCTTGAATTGTGTGATGATTGCTTGACTTGTCCTAAGATAGCTAAAATCTGCCAAGAACTAAAATTAGGAAAAGGTTAAGTTTTTATTTGGTCACGTAGTCTAATCACCCCCATCTAGACATACTTCCGGTCCTAGAACCAATGTAACATCGCATAGCATAATCCTAACCGATGATCCTCCTCTCGTCGCCGTGTGAGAGAGCGACCACCGGTTGTATCTGGCACTTGGAAGGGTGTGTTTTATTAAGTATCCGGTTCTAGTTGTCATAAGGTCAAGGTACAACTCCAAGTCGTCCTGTTACCGAAGATCATGGCTATTCGAATAGATTAACTTCCCTGCAGGGGTGCACCACATAACCCAACACGCTCGATCCCATTTGGCCGGACACACTTTCCTGGGTCATGCCCGGCCTCGGAAGATCAACACGTCGCAGCCCTACCTAGGCACAACAGAGAGGTCAGCACGCCGGTCTAAATCCTATGGCGCAGGGGTCTGGGCCCATCGCCCATTGCACACCTGCATGTTGCGAGGGCGGCCGGAAGCAGAACTAGCCCCCTTAATACAAGAGCAGGCTTACGGTCCAATCCGGCGCGCGCCGCTCAGTCGCTGACGTCACGAAGGCTTCGGCTGATACCACGACGTCGAGTGCCCATAACTGTCCCCGCGTAGATGGTTAGTGCGTATAGGCCAGTGGCCAGACTCAGATCAAATACCAAGATCTCGTTAAACGTGTTATCTTGAAATAACCGCGAACGCCGACCAGGGCCAGGCCCACCTCTCTCCTAGGTGGTCTCAACCTGCCCTGTCGCTTCGCCACAAAGATCCACTCGCGGGTACTCCTACGAGCCGACCCGTCTTTTAGTCATCACATGTATCATGTATAAAGTATATAGTATATACCCGTGATCACCTCCCGAGTGATCACGGCCCGATAGTATAGCATGGCAGACGGACAAGAATGTAGGGCCACTGATGATAAACTAGCATCCTATACTAAGCATTAGGATTGCAGGTAAAGGTAACAGTAGTAGCAAGGACAGGCTATGCATCAGGATAGGATTAACGGAAAGCAGTAACATGCTACACTACTCTAATGCAAGCAGTATAGAGAAGAGTAGGCGATATCTGGTGATCAGGGGGGGCTTGCCTGGTTGCTCTGGCAAGAGAGAGGGGTCGTCAACACCGTAGTCGTACTGGGTAGCAGCGGCGTCGGTCTCGGTGTCTAGCGAGAGAAGAGGGGGAAGAAACAATAAATATAATGCAAACAATGCATGACATGACAAAGCGTGATGCTAGGTGTGCCCTAACGCGGTACGAGGTGGTACCGTGAAGGGGGAAAACATCCGGGAAATTATCCCCGGTGTTTCGCGTTTTCGGACAGAATGACGGAGGGGGAAAGTTGCGTGTTCGCTATGCTAGGGATGCGTGGCGGATGAACGGGCTGCGTATCCGGATTCGTCTCGTCGTTCTGAGCAACTTTCATGTACAAAGTTTTTCCATCGAGCTACGGTTTAAAAGATATGATTTTCTAAAGATTTTATTAATTTCTGGAATTTAATTAATTATTTAAATTAATTCAAAATTGGATTTATGACATCAGCATGATGTCATGCTGACGTCAGCAATCAACAGGGGTTGACTGGTCAACCTGACCAGTGGGTCCCACTGTCAGTGACACATTTTAATTAAACAAATTATTACCTAATTAGTATTAATTAAGGGGGTGGGCCCCACTGTCATACACTGTTAGTTAATTAACAGTAGTTAATAGGTTAATTAGTCATTAGATTAATTAATCTTAATTAGTTAATTTAATCAGAATTAATTAAGTTAATTAATTAGTTATAATTAATTTTATTTTATTTATTATATATTTATTTATTATATATTTTTTTTATCCTTTTTTTAACAGAAACGTTCTGGGCTGGGCCCCGCTGTCATTGGGCCAAGGGCGCGAGTTCGGGTTAGCGGGCGACAGGGCACGGTGCTGGGCGCACGGCCGGGCACAGCGGCACGGGGCCAAGGCTGCGTCGGCGGCCGGCGGCCACGACGCACGGGAGGGGCGGGGAGACAGTGACGGGTGATGGGGAGCGAAGCGGGGCGAAAGAGGCACGGGCGCGTCCAAGCGCGTGCAGGCGCACGAGCAGTGGGGGGCGGCGACGGCGGATGGCACGGCGCGGGCAGTGGAACGGAGCTCGGCCGCGGCGGGAGCATACGCGCGGGGCAAGGCGAGGCTGCAGGCGACGCGGGTTGCGGCAGCGCGTGCAGGGGCATGCGGGTGTGGCATTACAACGGTGGGCGCGGCGGAGCGCGACAGGCGAGGTGAGAGCGGGCCGCGGCGTGGGCGGGAGCGCGTACAAGCACACGCTGGGTGCGGCGGGGGGTGACGGTGCCCGGGGCGACAAAAAGGGGGGCAGGAGGAGCTCATGGCGGGTGTCGGGAATACGTGGCGTAGGGAGGAGGGGAATCCGGCGAGCAAGTCAGGCTCCGGCGGCGACGGAGGTTCGACGCAGCGAGGAGGTGAGGCGAGGCGGCGGCGTGGTGCGCGCACGGTGGGGACCGACCGATCAATCTGGATCGGCAGTGGGCGACGAGGTGGCATCCGTGGGGAGCGGAGGGGTGACGGGGTGGAGGTGCTTTGGGGGAAGAGTGGATACAAGGGGTAGTGCGGCGGGTGGCCGGCTGCCATTGCTCAGTTTGGGCTGCAGCTGGGACACAATTGACCAGGTTCTTGTGATGACGGTCATACTGACTCTTCTGACGTGACTGAGCAGTCTTGAGATTCTCGCGAATAATGCGAACTTGTTCTTCGGCCTGTTGGATAATATCCGGACCGAAGAGTGGACGTTCCCCAGTTTCTGACCAGTTCAGAGGGGTTCGACACTTTCGTCCATATAGCACTTCGAAGGGGGACATCTTCAGACTAGCTTGATAGCTATTATTATAAGAGAACTCGGCATATGGAAGAGATTCCTCCCATTTCTTGCCGAAGGAAATTACACAAGCTCGAAGCATGTCTTCGAGAACTTGGTTGACACGTTCAACCTGTCCTTGCGACTGAGGATGAAACGCCGTACTGAACGACAGATGAGTTCCCATAGCTTCTTGGAAACTTGCCCAAAATCTTGAAGTGAATAAGCTGCCACGGTCTGAACTGATAACCAGTGGAATACCGTGAAGTGAAACAATTCTGGACATGTAGAGAGTAGCAAGCTGACTAGCAGTGATTGTCTCTTTGACCGCCAGAAAATGTGCAACTTTAGAAAGCCGGTCAATGACGACAAGAATAGCATCATTACCTTTCTGCGATTTGGGAAATCCAGTGACGAAGTCCATTTCAACATGGTCCCATTTCCATTCAGGAATAGAGATAGGTTGCAGAGTTCCAGCAGGCCTTTGATGTTCAGCTTTGATACGACGGCAAACGTCACACTCAGCAACATAACGAGCAATGTCCTGCTTCATATTAGACCACCAGAATCTTTGACGAATATCCTGGTACATCTTTGTACTACCAGGATGGATGGACAGAGGCGTATCATGAGCTTCTTGCATAACCCTTTTAGTCTTATCCAGGTTTTTCTTCGAACATGGTACCACTAGGCGGCCTTTGAAGTACAAGGCGCCATCATCGGCGATAGTGAAGAATGAGGGCTTTCCTTCTGCTAGATGGCGTTTAATCTTATGGACTTCAGAGTCATAACCTTGAATAGTCTTTATACCAGCTACGAGATCTGGTACGACAGCCAGGGTATTTAGAGAACCCTTAGTAACAACAAGAAGATTCATCTTGCGGAACTCCGGGGGAGGGGGAGCGAGTGCTCCAGGAGGAACAATATGAAGGTTCAGCTTTCTAAATTCTTCGACAAGCGAGGGCTGAACTTTGTGAACCTGGAGGTGGTTGCAGTAAGACTTGCGGCTCAAGGCATCAGCCATTACATTAGCCTTGCCGGGGGTATAGGATATACCCACGTCAAAGTCTGCAACAGTCTCCATCCATCTCTGCTGACGGAGGTTCAGATCTGGCTGAGTAAACAGATACTTCAGACTTTGGTGGTCGGTGAAGATCTCGCAACGATTACCGAGAAGGTAATGTCGCCACTGCTTCAGTGCATGAATGACAGCAGCAAGCTCGAGGTCGTGAACTGGGTAGTTTTCTTCGTGAGGGCGCAGTTGACGAGAGGCATAAGCAATCACTCTGCGCTCTTGCATTAGGACACAGCCTAATCCTTGACGGGAAGCGTCGCAGTAAATGACGAAGTCCTTCTTAGTATCAGGTGGAGCAAGCACGGGGCAGAAGTCAACTTGTCTTTGAGCGCCTGGAAACTTTCCTGACACTTGTCTGTCCAGTCGAACTTGACACCCTTATGCAACAGATTAGTCAGAGGCCTGGCAATCTTGGAGAAGTTCTCGACGAATCGACGGCAATAGCTGGCGAGACCGAGAAAACTTCGGACTTGCTTGACATTCTTCGGAGGAGTCCAATCGAGAATAGCCTGAACTCGTTCAGGGTTGACGGCAATACCATCCTTGGAGATGACATGCCCAAGATAGGTTACTTCGGGGAGCCAGAATTCACACTTGGAATACTTAGCATACAGTTGATGCTCTCGAAGCTTTTCCAGCACAAGACGAAGATGTTCAGCATGTTCTTCCTTGTTCTTGGAAAATACAAGGATATCGTCCAAATAAACCACGACGAACTTGTCGAGGTAATCCATGAATATATAGTTCATCAGACGAGAGAAGGTGGCTGGAGCATTCGTTAAGCCGAATGACATGACGGTGTACTCGTATGATCCATACCGAGTCACGAAGGCGGTTTTTGGGATGTCCTCTTCACGAACACGGATCTGGTGGTAACCCAACCTCAAGTCGAGTTTGGAGAACACTGATGAGCCAGCCAGTTGATCATAAAGATCATTGATCCGAGGAAGAGGATATTTATTCTGAATGGTAGCTTGGTTTATAGGACGGTAGTCTTGGACTAATCGGTTTGTCCCATCCTTCTTCTTAACAAAGAGAGAAGGTGCTCCCCAAGGAGAGCAACTTGGGCGAATGAAACCTTTGACAAGAGATTTGTCGATTTCCTCCTTAAGCTCAATGAGTTCATGTGGCGGCATCTTGTAGGGTCGTTTGGCTATAGGGGTGGTGCCGGGTTTCAAGTCGATGATGAATTCGACAGCTCTAGCAGGGGGAATCCCTGGAAGTTCTTCTGGGAAGACGTCTTGGAATTCACGAACGACAGGAATGTTTTCAATGCCCTCGAGTGGTGCAGCGTTCAACGCATTCAAGGCATAAAGCCGTGCCTCGGCGTTCTGAACTAGATGAGCTTGGTAAGCTATTATTTCATCAGAAGGGTGTAGCAGATGGACGACCTTAGTGGCGCAAACTATAGAAGCAGTATGCGCTTTCAACCAATCCATTCCCAGAATGAGGTCGATGCTACAGACTTCAGTACGATGGGAGAGAACAAGATTCCGTCCTTGAGTTCAATGAGATAGATGGCAAGTGCCTGATCGCATTTGATAGGCCGTGTAGGAACAAGGTTCAAACGTTCCTTCTAGGATGCCTCAGCTGCATACATCACGGGGACGTCGTTGCAAATCATGGAGGTCCGACATTGGCCCGCGGGAGTGTGTACTAATAGCGAAGTGTTCATGTCCTCACATTTAATGTCGTGCAAGCATGCAAAATCTTCTGACATGAATGAATGCGATGCACCTGTATCAAATAAAACAGATGCTGGTACTGAATTTACGAGGAGTGTACCCATCACGGTAGCAGGCTGGTCTAGAACTTCATTGAGATCAACGTGGTTGGCATGAACACGACCATAAGACCTGGCATTGTTGTTGCGAGGCTGGTTGCTTCCACGGCCAGCTGCAGGAAGGGCCAGTTGATTCTGGTTCTGATTGCATCCTAGCACGGTGACCTGGTTGACCACACTTGTCACAGACCATTATTGGGAGTGGGAACAGGAGCTTGGGTGGTGGAGCTGGAAGTCTTGGCTGCCTAGTGTGGGGAGGCAGACGAGGTGCAGCATAGGTCTGCCTTGGAGCAGGTGCAGTTGGCTGGTACATGCTGTTGGGAATCCATATCCTACGCTTCTGCGAGGACGGGCCCGAAGATGAGCCCGTGTCACGGTTGCGCCTGTGAGAGCTCTGGTTCCTGCAGACCAGTTTCGACATTGATGGCCTTGTTCACCAAGGTGGCGAAATCAGCAAAGTCATGCACTAGAAGTGCGAGCTTGATGTCAGCTTGAAGGCCATCACGGAACTTCTCCTGTCTGCGTGCATCAGTTGCAATGTCTCTTCAGCATAGAGGACAAGTCCAGAAACTCCCGCTGATAAGCTTCCACAGTTTTGTTGCCTTGGGTGAGGTTGCGGAACTCGCGCTTCTTCCGGTCCATGACTCCCTGAGGAATGAAGCAAGCACGGAAAGGCATTTGGGAAGTCTGGCCAGGTGATGATTGTTCCAACTGGCAGAGTACGGCTGTGGCTGTCCCACCATTGAGCTGCGAGTCCCTTCAGGAAGAAGGAAGCAAAGGTGACATAGCTGGCAGGGGCTACATCAGCAGACTCCATCTCATAGGTGATGTCACGGAGCCAGTCATCAGCATCCAGAGGCTGAGTTGAGCTGCAGTACACAGTTGGGTTTAGGCGCATGAAATCCTGCAGAGTTACTGCGGTTGGCTGTTGTTTCATATTGGGGCGAGGAAACTGAGCCATCATATTCTCCATGAATTGGCGATTCATCTCAAGCTGTTGGATCATACCAGGCATGTACTCAGGCGGTGGTGGGGTGTTGCCACCACGACCACGACCACCTGGTCTAATCATCCTGCTAATATATAACAGGAGTAGTTCAGCACTGAGAAATTGCGAGGACAAGAATCATTCATGATGAAACATGCATAATGAAAGGAACACGATAGATACTATATAGTAGTTGGCACATCTTACAAAAGTGATCATGCATAGAGTTCGGTACACAGACTACGAACATCATAGGCGGCATGCAGGCTCGCGGCGAATACATCTAACACTAACAAGCAAGCCTACATCAGTCCCAGGAAGAACTGTGGAGGTAGGTGTAGCTTGACAGCTGGTAGTGACGTGAAGGGAAGACCTCCGCGCGAGTAGCCTGGGGTCCGCGGATACTCTGGTGCGGAACCCGATGCGCAGGTGGCAGGAGAGGACCAAGTGCAGGAGAGTAGCCTCCCACATCTGGCCAACTGACGCCCTGGGGCATCACAGTCCTGGCAGGGTAGATCGCAGAACGCGACAGTTCACCAGATCGGACAAAGTGGTGCAACAACGTCAAAGCACGATACAGGTGCTGACGGGTGGTGTACAACTCGTGGCGAAGAGCTCGGTTAGCTCTATCCAGCCCATCAGCATGCAGAACCAGGTTCTGATGGTAGAAGGGCTCTCGGCTGACGTGGAGTAGGGAGCAGTGTAGTATCCCTCCGCACCAACATCGGATGCGATAGCAATGTGCCTGAAGGGGGAGGTGTCCAACTCCTGATACTCTCCACGAAGAGGTGTCAGAGCAGCATAAGCAGCATCGTGGACCGCCATGTCGATATTCACTCCAACACCATGAGTAGTGTGCAGCACGGTAGTGGAGTCATACTCCCGAGAGTAGAGGTGGACCATGGCATGGTACTGCTCCTGGTTGAAGTCCTGGTACTACTCATAGACGGTGTACTCAGGGTGCCAGCGATAACCTAGATAAGTCATTATCTCAACCAACACAGCATGTGATCCTGAGGCACCAATGGCCGCCGTGTGGCGCACGACCTGTCTCGTGGGTTCCATCTAAAAACAGAGATGTTTCAAAGGAGCCAACTGACAGTGTGGATAATGTTCAATATACTACTCTAAAGAATAGCTAGGGCTTATCCAACTTTGGGTGACCGTGGTCACGGGATCCTAGTGTTAGAGTTAGTAAAATCGTTTAACCCGAGTAGGAGAGAGTTCAGAGTCCCAGAGTAAGGATTGAGGAGTAAAAGATCCTAATACCACCCAGATGGCGACGTGGGCCCGTAAGGCACACAACCATGTTAGTAAAAGTTTTTGGAATGTCTAGACTCGACTTCGACCAAGGAGTGTGGAAGGGGGATTCCTACAGGCAATCGGCTCTGATAGCAACTTGTGACGCCCCCGATTCAATCATACACGCAAACGTGTACGATCAAGATCAGGGACTCATGGGAAGATATCACAACACAACTCTACACCTAAAATAAGTCATACAAGCATCATATTACAAGCCAGGGCCCTCGAGGGTTCGAATACAAGAGCTCGATCGTAGACGAGTCAACGGAAGCGAGAATATCTGAGTACAGACATAAGTTAAACAAGTTTGCCTTAAGAAGGCTAGCACAAACTGGGATACAGATCGAAAGAGGTGCAGGCCTCCTGCCTGGGATCCTCCTAAACTACTCCTTGTCCCCGTCAGCGGGCTGCACGTAGTAGTAGGCACCTCCCGAGTAGTAGTAGTCATCATCGACTATGGCGTCTGGCTCCTGGACTCCATCGTCTGGTCGCAGCAATCGGGTATAGAAAGGGAGAAAGGAGGGAGCAAAGCAACCATGAGTACTCATCCAAAGTACTCGCAAGCAAGGAGCTACACTACATATTTATGCATTGGTATCAACTGGAATAAGGCTATCATATGTGGACTGAACTGCAGAATGCCGGAATAAGAGGGGGATACCTAGTCCTATCGAAGACTACGCTTCTGGTAACCTCCATCTTGCAGCAGAAGAAGAGAGTAGATGGTAAGTTCACCAATGTAACATCGCATAGCATAATCCTAACCGATGATCTTCCTCTCGTCGCCCTGTGAGAGAGTGACCACCGGTTGTATCTGGCACATGGAAGGGTGTGTTTTATTAAGTATCTGGTTATAGTTGTCATAAGGTCAAGGTACAACTCCAAGTCATCCTGTTACCGAAGCTCATGGCTATTCGAATAGATTAACTTCCCTGCAGGGGTGCACCACATAACCCAACACGCTCGATCCCATTTGGCTGGACACACTTTCCTGGGTCATGCCCGGCCTCGGAAGATCAACACGTCGCAGCCCTACGTAGGCACAACAGAGAGGTCAGCACGCCAGTCTAAATCCTATGGCGCAGGGGTCTGGGCCCATCGCCCATTGCACACCTACACGTTGCGTGGGCGGCCGGAAGCAGAACTAGCCCCTTTAATACAAGAGCAGGCTTACGTTCCAATCCGGCGAGCGCCGCTCAGTCGCTAACGTCACGAAGGATTCGGCTGATACCACAACGTCGAGTGCCCATAATTGTCCCCGCTATATGGTTAGTGCGTATAAGCCAGTGGCCAGACTTAGATCAAATACCAAGATCTCGTTAAACGTGTTATCTTGAAATAACCGCGAACGCCGACCAGGGCCAGGCCCACCTCTTTTATAGGTGGTCTCAACCTGCCCTTTCGCTTCACCACAAAGATCCACTCGCGGGTACTCCTACGAGCAGACCCGTCTTTTAGTCATCACATGTATCATGTATAAAGTATATAGTATATACCCGTGATCACCTCCCGAGTGATCACGGCCCGATAGTATAGCATGGCAGACGGACAAGAATGTAGGGCCACTGATGATAAACTAGCATCCTATACTAAGCATTAGGATTGCAGGTAAAGGTAACAACAGTAGTAGCAAGGACAGGCTATGCATCAGAATAGGATTAACGGAAAGCAGTAACATGCTACACTACTCTAATGCAAGCAGTATAGAGAAGAGTAGGCGATATCTGGTGATCAAAGGCCGGTGTCGTGGTTCTAACTCTGACAGTGATGTAGGGGGGTAAGTATGGAGAGGCAAGATCTTAGCTATGGAGCAGTTGTAAGCACGCGAGGTTTACGAGTTCAGGCCCTTCTCGGAGGAAGTAATCGCCCTACGTCTCGGAGCCCGGAGGCGGTCGATTGGATTATGCCTGTATGGATTACAGGGGTGCGAACCCTTGCTACTGAGGAGGGGGGTGGCTTATATATAGTTCGCCAGCCCTCTCCTGCCCTCAGTAATGCAGGGTTTAAAGTACATTAAGGTTGGGCGTTACTGGTAACGGCCCTAATAAAGTGCTATGATGACCATAAAGACTATTTAATGACCGACCGTTTGCCTGCGGAGTGACTTTAGATCTCCTGGCCGTCGAGTGGTTGGCTTCGTGGTCGAGTGGTAGCTTCCTGGTCGAGTGTCTTGAACCCGTCGAGTGGGTATACTTCAAGTCGATTGAAAGATGACTTTTTCTAAGGACATCCTTGGGCAGGGCTCTTAGGACAGGTCTGTGCCCCTACCCTAGGTACATAGCTTCATCATTAGCCCCCGAATGGATCGAGGTTAGAGTGGAGAAAGAGTTGGGGATCTTTCCGACTGGTTCTTTGGGCTACATGAGTGCCTCGTTTTGGATAAATCGTCACGGATGATGTCATCAACCTCTTTCAGTCGCCTTGATCCATTCCAGGCCTTTCGTCGAGTGAATTACCTTGCTTGTGAAGCTCCGAATGATGATGTGAAAGGGATCTTCTGTCTGGCAAATTGTTCTGCAACCCGTGGATTTCGCGGGATTTGAGTTTCGGGAAGCGCGCGGGACGGGAGCGGCCGCAGTAATCGGATGTGAGAAGGTGGAAGCGCCTCGATTTCCGCGCCACCTTTTTCGCCACGTACTGCGCGCCGTCTGCTGCGGGATTTGACGGGATAGCCTGGGCCTACCAGCCAGCCACTCGGAAGCGGCCTCTTATAAGCCGCCGGCTCGGGGTTTCCAAACAGTGCGCTCTCTCCTTTCTTTCTCCCTTCGCAAGGTCCTCCGCCACCTCCGCTCTCACCCTAGCGCTGCAGGCCCGTTCAAGATTTGCCGGCGACGATGGTGAAGGACAAGACGTCCGCTCTGGAGTGCGCGAAGAAGGCGGCGGCGCAGGGGAAAGGGAAGAAGTCCGCTCGGGGCGGATCTTCCTCAAGGACTGCTCTGCCCAGAGGCTGGATCCAGGGCGACTGGATGCCGACTCCGGCAGGAAGATCTTGATGATATGGTTGAGGGAGGAGTCATTCCTCACGAAGCCGCGCGTCTCCCGGGGAGAGAAGTCGAGCCCCAACCCTGTGATGGTGAGTGTGTGCTCCTCGCCACCCATATCGATTGCGGGTTTTCTCTACCTCCTCATCCTTTTTTCCAGAGCTTTCTGAACTTCTTCGGAGCGCAGCTCCACCACTTCACTCCCAATTCTATCATGTATCTTGCTGCTTTCATTTCCTTGTGTGAGGGTTTCTTGGGTTGCCGCCCCCATTGGGGACTCTTTAAGCACATCTTCACTTGTCGTTCCCAATCGGTCAAGAAAGCCAAGTCGAGTGACGAAAGGACGCAGGTGATCCAGCTGTGCGAGGGCCTGGCGATCCAGACAAGGGGAAAAGGTTGTTTTCCATCTATTACTTTCCCAGAGTCGGTCCGTGGTTGGCAGGCGACTGGGCTTCCCCCTTTCTCTCTCGACCGAGCCCAAAAACCTGCTTCTCTGAAAGTGACGCCGGAAGAAAAGGCCCAAGTCAAAGTGTTGGTTGGTTGAGTGGTTCAGCTTGTCCGCAACGGCGTGACTGGCATGGACTTGCTGGAGGTCTTCCTTCGGAGGCGCATCCAACCGCTCCAGGCTCGTGACCACCCGATGTGGCTGTACTCGTGTCTCGACGACACCACTCGGATCCACCCGGAGGAGGTCACTGATGAGATGTTGGAGGGGTGGCTGTCGAGTATCACAGGAAACAAAGACAACCCCCGAGGAACCAGGAGGGTTGTTCCACTCGACAACACATACGAAGTGGACCATGTCTGACTTTATGCTCCTGACTGAGGTCTTGTTTTCTTCATTGGTCTTCTTTGAATTGGTCGATTGACTTTTGTCTTGTCTGTTGTTTTCCAGGCAACTACTGAGATGTACTCGACACCCAACGGGGCACAGGAGCCAACTAAGGAAGGGGATGCGAGCGGAGGTGAGAGTGGAGACGAACAAGGCGAGTGGGAATCTGATGGCGAAGGAGAGGGAGACGACGACGTCGACTCCAGCGAAGAGGAGGGGGAGGAGGTTGAACCCCCCGCTCGGAGAGGCGATCCAAGCTTACACATGATCCAGCGCGGGAACGTGGTAAGCCGACTACTCCTGTTGGGCAGTCGTCGAAACGCCCTCGGACCTCTTCTCCTCCGCCGACCGAAAAGGCTCCCAAGCACCCACGCGCGACGCCGTCCAAGCCGCCCAAGGCTC
The DNA here is from genome assembly GCF_003073215.2 of Triticum urartu. Classification (NCBI taxonomy): domain Eukaryota; kingdom Viridiplantae; phylum Streptophyta; class Magnoliopsida; order Poales; family Poaceae; genus Triticum; species Triticum urartu. The sequence continues at coordinate 6,710,371 of NC_053023.1, forward strand.
TGCCCAAGATGAAGATGACTGTCCCCACCATTTCTGTGTAATAATAAAACTTGTTTTCCTTTGTCGACCGTGGACAAATCCTTGGTCGATTCATTAAGCCAACTGACTGACTTTCGAGATTTGCAGTGCTGCTACTTCTGAGCTCTCCGCCAAGGACGACGATCAAGAGATGGAGGATGCTGTAACCTCCAATCCTGGTATGATTACTGATGTTCTGCCTTGAACCGACTGATGATTTCTCATAACGCCGGTCGACTGAATTTTTTCTTGTAGATCGTCCTCATGTTATCAACCTCCCGGATGACGAGGACGACGTGCCGCTGAGAGTGAGAAGGAACAGGAGGGCGTTGGCTGGCAAGACCCCCCAATCTGCTCCGGCGTCTGAGGCTGTAGCTCGGGATGGTGGTGACACCACTCGGGCTTTTGTGACTTTCTCTGTTCCTCTGACGAGCGTGCGGCCCTCGACGTCGACTGCGGATCCGCCTTCGCTCTTCGCCACCCACCACGTCCCTGAGGACCAAGTGGATGCAGCTAAGGAAGCTATACGCCAGGCAGGGATCATGATGGAGCAGGTCAAGGTGGTTCGAGAAGCCAGCCAAGCAGCTTATGACGCGAGTTCAGCTCTTCAAAGTAACGTCCAGGTCAGTCGACTCACTGCTTGTTCTGTTAGGGTATGCTGTCTGAAGAATATCTTTTCTGATGATCTTTAAATCTGTACACCCACTGGGTGTGTCTATTAAGTCTTGGATGAGTGGGGGCACGCTTAGTGCACCCACTGGGTGTAGTCCCCGAGACTACGGTGGACTGTTGGCAGTCGACTGTAGTCTTTATATTGTGTTGCAGTAGTTGTACTTCTTCACTCGGTCTGGTCAGGCCATGTCGAATGAAACTGTATCCGGTCGACTGCGGGCAGTCGATTTTTTTGCAAAACCAGTGGGGGCACGCTGAGTGCACCCACTGGGTGTAGTCCCCGAGACTACTGTTGAATGTTTTTGATTCAGCTGTAGTCTTAGAAGCGCCATCATTGTCTCTTGGTTACTCGGAAGCAACTTATCTTGGACCTCTGTCGACTGATTTTTGCAGAAATCCTGTGGACTTGTGGCTCTCTATACTGAGTTGGAGAACAAACAGATCCAACTCAACCTTGACTTGAAGCTTGCTCAACAGAACCTGCAGAAGGCGCAAGAAGAAGCAAAAGGTATGGCTGGAGGTTTCTCATTCTTGACGAGTGACTTTTCTTTCTTGCCCGTTCTTGATGTTGAGCTCACTCGACGTTCTGTAGATAAACTGGAGGAAGCTCTGAAGAAGAAGGATCGAGATCTTGCCGAAGCGCACAGAAGGAGGCCTCGAGCAAAACGAAGCTTGCAGAAGAGAAACTGGCTTCGGTCGGAACTCTTGAGCAGGAGAACTCCAGACTGAAAGCTGCTCTCGAGATAGCTAATCAAGAGGTCAGCCGACTGAAGAACGACAAGATGGTTCTGCACGACAAGGCGGGTGAGCTGGCGGGGAAGGTAACGATCTGGAGGCTTATCTTGGTGGACTCGCCAAGAAGCTGTTCGTCATGCTCGAAGGTAGTTACTCCGACCCGACTGTCTTCCAGTTACCAAGCCCGTGTAGGGTCACTGTCTTATTCTTGAATCGTGTTCGCAGAATTCTGCCAGAGCTTCGAAGAGGAAACCAGTCGAGTGGAGCCAGGCTTGGATCCCGCCAATTCTCTCGTGAAGGACGAGGCTGCTATGAACGTGCTCCGACTGGAGTCTCGTGTTACCAGCGTTGTTGACTATCTTGCCCGGCTGAAGGTTGCGATGTCGCGATCGACACATCACTCTGGCCTGGACGACGCTTCAGAACGACCTCGAGTCCCTGATGGCTCGACTTAATGAAGTCCCAGGTCGAGTGGCGGAATGGAAGAAATCTTCTGCTAGATGTGGTGCTGATGTCGCTCTGTCTCTGGTCCGCGTCCATTGCAAGGAGGCGCGAGAAGAAAAGCTGGCCGCCATTCAAGTTGCCAATACCAGGAAGCACAGCTTTCAAGACTTCATGGAGACTTTCATCGCTGCTGCTACTCGTATTGCAGACGGGATCGACTTGGACGAGTTCGTCGCCCCTTCCAGTCCTCCTCCTTGAGGAATGAAAAACTTTTATGCTTCACTTTAAATTTGCCTCGGAATGCCGAGTGGATTTGTAACCGTTAAACTCTGCCGAGCCGAGGGCTCGAGTACTTTGATCTGAGGTCTGGGACCTTTTAGGCTTTATCTGAACTTGATTTCTCGTTGAATATCTTCATGGTTTGATCCGTCGAGTGGAACTTGATCTTCACTCGGAATAACTTGTATTCATGGTTGCGTCCTGTACTTAGGCGAGCGCTGGGCTGCAGCTAAGCCCCCGAGTGGGAGGTTTGCTCCTCACTCGGTAGGATTTTTAAACACTTAGGCGAGCACTGGGCTGCAGCTAAGCCTCCGAGTGGGAGGTTTGCTCTCCACTCGGTAGGATTTTTACACAATTAGAAGAGCACTGGGCTGCAGCTAAGCCCCCGAGCAGGAGGTTTGCTCTCCACTCGGTAGGATTTTTAAACACTTAGGCGAGCACGGTGCTGCAGCTAAGCCTCCGAGTGGGAGTCTGGCTCGCCACTCGGTAGGATTTTTAAACACTTAGGCAAGCACTGGGCTGCAGCTAAGCCCCCGAGTGGGAGGTTTGCTCTCCACTCGGTAGGATTTTTAAACACTTAGGCGAGCACGGTGCTGCAGCTAAGCCTCCGAGTGGGAGTCTGGCTCGCCACTCGGTAGGATTTTTAAACACTTAGGCGAGCACGGTGCTGCAGCTAAGCCTCCGAGTGGGAGTCTGGCTCGCCACTCGGTAGGATTTTTAAACACTTAGGCGAGCACTGGGCTGCAGCTAAGCCCCCGAGTGGGAGGTTTTCTCTCCACTGGGTAGGATTTTTAAACACTTAGGCGAGCACGGTGCTGCAGCTAAGCCTCCGAGTGGGAGGTTTGCTCTCCACTCAGTAGGATTTTTAAACACTTAGGCGAGCACGGTGCTGCAGCTAAGCCTCCGAGTGGGAGTCTGGCTAGCCACTCGGTAGGATTTTTAAGCACTTAGGCGAGCACGGTGCTGCAGCTAAGCCTCCGAGTGGGAGTCTGGCTAGCCACTCGGTAGGATTTTTAAGCACTTAGGCGAGCACTGGGCTGCAGCTAAGCCCCCGAGTGGGAGGTTTTCTCCTCACTCGGTAGGATTTTTTAAACACTTAGGCGAGCACTGGGCTGCAGCTAAGCCCCCGAGCAGGAGGTTTGCTCTCCACTCGGTAGGATTTTTAAACACTTAGGCGAGCACGGTGCTGCAGCTAAGCCTCCGAGTGGGAGTCTGGCTCGCCACTCGGTAGGATTTTTAAACACTTAGGCGAGCACTGGGCTGCAGCTAAGCCCCCGAGTGGGAGGTTTTCTCCTCACTCGGTAGGATTTTTTAAACACTTAGGCGAGCACTGGGCTGCAGCTAAGCCCCCGAGTGGGAGTCTGGCTCGCCACTCGGTAGGATTTTTCAAACTTAGGCGAAACGGATTCGCAGCTAAGTCACCCACTGGGGGATTTCGTATGCAAACAAAAGTGACAGCAATTATTGGAACACTCTTGTCTTTGATAAAAATGAACTGCAGAAGTTTTTCTTATTACATCTCGTCCAAGGGAGAACTCAAGTGTAAAAGGGGCGGAGCAGTTCCGCATTCCAAGCTCGCGGCTCGTCGATCTGGCGATCAACATTGTAGAGGTGATACGCTCCATTGTGGAGGACTCTGGTGACGATGAAGGGGCCTTCCCAAGTAGGAGCAAGCTTGTGTGGTTTCTGTTGATCCACTCGGAGGACCAAATCTCCTTCTTGGAAGGCTCGACTCTTCACATTTCTGGCGTGGAATCGACGCAAGTCTTGCTGATAAATGGTCGATCTGATCATGGCCATTTCCCTCTCTTCTTCTAGGAGGTCGACTGCGTCTTGCCGGGCTTGTTCTGCTTCATCTTCGGTATAAAGTTCGACTCGGGGTGCGTTGTGAAGAAGATCACTCGGCAGAACTGCTTCGGCTCCATACCAGAAAGAACGGAGTTCTTCCAGTCGACCGATTTGGGGTGGTCCTCAATCCCCACAGAACTGACGGAAGCTCGTCGACCCATGCGCCCGCTGCGTGCTTGAGATCACGCATCAGCCGGGCTTTAGTCCTTTGAGAATCAGACCATTTGCCCTTTCTGCTTGTCCATTCGACTGGGGATGGGCGACCGATGCGTAGTCGACTCGTGTGCCTTGAGAGGCGCAAAAAGCTCTGAACTTGTCTGAATCAAAGTTTGACCCATTGTCAGTGATGATGCTATGCGGGACTCCATATCTGAATGTTAGCCCCCTGACGAAACTGATAGCAGTGCAAGCATCAAGATTCTTGATAGGCTTAGCTTCAATCCATTTGGTAAACTTGTCGACTGCCACAAGCACATGTGTGAAACCGCTCCTGCCTGTTCTCAGTGGACCAACCATGTCCAGTCCCCAAACAGCAAAGGGCCAGACGAGTGGAATGGTCTTCAGGGCTGACGCAGGCTTGTGTGACATGTTGGAGTAGAACTGGCACCCTCCACACTTGTCGACTATCTCCTTTGCCATCTCATTTGCTCTTGGCCAGTAAAATCCCGCTCGGTATGCTTTAGCCACAATGGTCCGAGAGGACGCATGGTGACCACAGGTCCCCGAGTGGATATCATCAAGGATTATCTGACCTTCTTCTGGTGTTATGCACTTCTGACCGATTCCAGTCGCGCTTTCTCTATACAACTGTCCCTTTATGACTGTGAAGGCCTTGGATCGGCGGACGATCTGTCGAGCCTCTTCCTCGTCCTCGGGAGTTCTTTCCTTAGGATATACGCGATGTACGGTATCGTCCAGTCGGAGTGATTGCCAAGACTTCCATGATTAGGTCGACCACAGCAGGGACTTCGACTTCAGTCGGATCTGTGGCACTTTTCGGCTGCGGGGCTTCTTCTGTAAAATGATCTTCTTGGACTGACGGCGAGTGGATGTGCTCCAGGAACACGTTGCTGGGAATGGCTTCTCTCTTGGAGCCTATCTTTGCCAAATCGTCAGCCGCCTGATTTTTCAGTCGGGGGATGTGATGAAGCTCTAACCCCTCGAATTTCTTTTCTAACTTTCTCACTGCATTGCAATAACCAGTCATTGCCGGACTTCTGACGTCCCACTCCTTCATCACTTGATTAACCACCAAATCTGAGTCGCCATAGACCATGAGGCGACGGACGCCGAGTGAAATGGCCATGCGCAACCCATACAAAAGTGCTTCATATTCTGCTTCATTATTGGAGGAATCGAAGTGAATCTGGAGAACGTATCTGAGCTTATCTCCTCGGGGGGAGACTAATACTACCCCAACCGGAACCATTCAGCATCTTAGATCCATCGAAGAACATGGTCCAGTGCTCCGAGTGAACTTGAGTCGGAAGTTGCTGTTCAATCCACTCGGCGACGAAATCTGCGATTGCTTGGGACTTGATAGCCTTCTTTGCTTCAAACTTGATATCTAAGGGAAGGAGTTCAATCGCCCACTTAGCCACTCGACCAGTTGCATCTCTGTTGTGCAGAATCTCTGACAGTGGGGCGTCGCTGACGACTGTAATGGAGTGGTCAGAGAAGTAATGTGCAACCTTCTTCGTGGTCATATAAATCCCATATACAAGCTTCTGGTAATGAGGATATCTTTGTTTTGAAGGGGTCAAAACTTCAGACACATAATAACTGGGCGCTGAACTCTGAAGGCCTTTCCTTCTTCTTCCCGCTCGACCGTAAGTACCGTACTGACAACTTGTCCCTGTGGCTGCAATGTAAAGCAGCAGAGGCTCTTTGCTGATTGGGGCAGCAAGCACCGGCTGGGTGGAGAGCAGAGCTTTGAGCTCTGCAAACGCTGCATCAGCTTCAGGAGTCCACTCGAACTTGTCTGACTTCTTCATCAATCGGTAAAGAGGCAATGCCTTTTCACCGAGACGAGAGATGAATCGACTTAAAGCGGCCAAGCAACCAGTAAGCTTCTGGATGCATCGTGCACTCGCACAGGACGCTTCATCCGGAGTATAGTACCAACTTTTTCATTGGCGTCGATCCCCCGTTCGGAAACGAGAAAACCGAGTAACTTTCCACCTGGAACTCCGAATGTGCACTTTGATGGATTGAGTTTGATATCATACCTCCTGAGGTTGGCAAAGGTTTCAGCAAGGTCAGTCCGCAGGTCGGAACCTTTCCGTGACTTGACCACAATATCATCCATGTATGCCTCCACATTCCGACTGATTTGAGTGAGTAAACACTTCTGAATCATCCTCATGAACGTGGCTCCAGCATTCTTGAGGCCGAACGGCATGGTGACATAACAGAAGCATCCGAATGGAGTGATGAAAGCCGTTTTGATCTCGTCGGGTCCATACAGACGGAAATCTCTCCCT
>NC_053023.1:6717849-6742163 GCF_003073215.2 Triticum urartu
ATTTAGGTCATATCGGTGTAAAGCGCATGAAGAAACTCCATACTGATGGACTTTTGGAACCACTTGATTATGAATCACTTGGTACTTGCGAACCGTGCCTCATGGGCAAGATGACTAAAACGTTCTCCGGAACTATGGAGCGAGCAACTGATTTATTGGAGATCATACATACTGATGTATGTGGACCAATGAATATTGAGGCTCGCGGCGGGTATCGTTATTTTCTCACCTTCACAGATGATTTAAGCAGATATGGGTATATCTACTTAATGAAACATAAGTCTGAAACATTTGAAAAGTTCAAAGAATTTCAGAGTGAAGTTGAAAATCATCGTAACAAGAAAATAAAGTTTCTACGATCTGATCGTGGAGGAGAATATTTGAGTTACGAGTTTGGTCTACATTTGAAACAATGCGGAATAGTTTCGCAACTCACGCCACCCGGAACACCACAAGTAATGGTGTGTCCGAATCGTAATCGTACTTTACTAGATATGGTGCGATCTATGATGTCTCTTACTGATTTACCGCTATCATTTTGGGGTTATGCTTTAGAGACGGCCGCATTCACGTTAAATAGGGCACCATCAAAATCCGTTGAGACGACGCCTTATGAACTGTGGTTTGGCAAGAAACCAAAGTTGTCGTTTCTTAAAGTTTGGGGCTGCGATGCTTATGTGAAAAAGCTTCAACCTGATAAGCTCGAACCCAAATCGGAGAAATGTGTCTTCATAGGATACCCAAAGGAGACTGTTGGGTACACCTTCTATCACAGATCCGAAGGCAAGACATTCGTTGCTAAGAATGGATCCTTTCTAGAGAAGGAGTTTCTCTCGAAAGAAGTGAGTGGGAGGAAAGTAGAACTTGATGAGGTAACCATACCTGCTCCCTTATTGGAAAGTAGTTCATCACAGAAACCGGTTCCTGTGACGTCTATACCAATTAGTGAGGAAGTTAATGATGATGATCATGAACTTCAGATCAAGTTGTTACTGAACCTCGTAGGTCAACCAGAGTAAGATCCGCACCAGAGTGGTATGGTAATCCTGTTCTGGAGGTTATGTTACTAGACCATGACGAACCTACGAACTATGAAGAAGCGATGGTGAGCCCAGATTCCGCAAAATGGCTTGAGGCCATGAAATCTGAGATGGGATCCATGTATGAGAACAAAGTGTGGACTTTGGTTGACTTGCCCGATGATCGGCAAGCCATCGAGAATAAATGGATCTTCAAGAAGAAGACAGACGCTGACGGTAATGTTACTGTCTACAAAGCTCGACTTGTTGCAAAAGGTTTTCGACAAGTTCAAGGAGTTGACTACGATGAGACCTTCTCACCCGTAGCGATGCTTAAGTCCGTCCGAATCATGTTAGCAATTGCCGCATTTTATGATTATGAAATTTGGCAAATGGATGTAAAACTGCATTCCTGAATGGATTTCTGGAAGAAGAGTTGTATATGATGCAACCTGAAGGTTTTATCGATCCAAAGGGAACTAACAAAGTGTGCAAGCTCCAGCGATCCATTTATGGACTGGTGCAAGCCTCTCGGAGTTGGAATAAACGCTTTGATAGTGTGATCAAAGCATTTGGTTTTATACAGACTTTTGGAGAAGCCTGTATTTACAAGAAAGTGAGTGGGAGCTCTGTAGCATTTCTGATATTATATGTGGATGACATATTGCTGATTGGAAATGATATAGAATTTCTGGATAGCATAAAGGGATACTTGAATAAGAGTTTTTCAATGAAAGACCTCGGTGAAGCTGCTTACATATTAGGCATAAAGATCTATAGAGATAGATCAAGACGCTTAATTGGACTTTCACAAAGCACATACCTTGACAAGATTTTGAAGAAGTTCAAAATGGATCAAGCAAAGAAAGGGTTCTTGCCTGTGTTACAAGGTGTGAAGTTGAGTAAGACTCAATGCCCGACCACTGCAGAAGATAGAGAGAAATGAAAGATGTTCCCTATGCTTCAGCCATAGGCTCTATCATGTATGCAATGCTGTGTACCAGACCTGATGTGTGCCTTGCTATAAGTCTAGCAGGGAGGTACCAAAGTAATCCAGGAGTGGATCACTGGACAGCGGTCAAGAACATCCTGAAATACCTGAAAAGGACTAAGGATATGTTTCTCGTATATGGAGGTGACAAAGAGCTCATTGTAAATGGTTACATTGATGCAAGCTTTGACACTGATCCGGACGATTCTAAATCGCAAACCGGATACGTGTTTACATTGAACGGTGGAGCTGTCAGTTGGTGCAGTTCTAAACAAAGCATGTGGGCGGGATCTACGTGTGAAGCGGAGTACATAGCTGCTTCGAGCAGCAAATGAAGGAGTCTGGATGAAGGAGTTCATATCGATCTAGGTGTCATACCTAGTGCATCGGGTCCAATGAAAATCTTTTGTGACAATACTGGTGCAATTGCCTTGGCAAAGGAATCCAGATTTCACAAGAGAACCAAGCACATCAAGAGACGCTTCAATTCCATCCGGGATCTAGTCCAGGTGGGAGACATAGAGATTTGCAAGATACATACGGATCTGAATGTTGCAGACCCGTTGACTAAGCCTCTTCCACGAGCAAAACATGATCAACACCAAGACTCCATGGGTGTTAGAATCATTACTGTGTAATCTAGATTATTGACTCTAGTGCAAGTGGGAGACTGAAGGAAATATGCCCTAGAGGCAATAATAAAGTTATTATTTATTTCCTTATATCATGATAAATGTTTATTATTCATGCTAGAATTGTATTAACCGGAAACATGATACATGTGTGAATACATAAACAAACAGAGTGTCACTAGTATGCCTCTACTTGACTAGCTCGTTAATCAAAGATGGTTATGTTTCCTAACCATAGACATGAGTTGTCATTTGATTAACGGGATCACATCATTAGGAGAATGATGTGATTGACATGACCCATTCCGTTAGCTTAGCACTGATCGTTTAGTTTGTTGCTATTGCTTTCTTCATGACTTATACATGTTCCTATGACTATGAGATTATGCAACTCCCGTTTACCGGAGGAACACTTTGTGTGCTACCAAACGTCACAACGTAACTGGGTGATTATAAAGGTGCTCTACAGGTGTCTCCAAAGGTACTTGTTGGGTTGGCGTATTTCGAGATTAGGATTTGTCACTCCGATTGTCGGAGAGGTATCTCTGGGCCCTCGGTAATGCACATCACTTAAGCCTTGCAAGCATTGCAACTAATGAGTTAGTTGCGGGATGATGTATTACGGAACGAGTAAAGAGACTTGCCGTAACGAGATTGAACTAGGTATTGAGATACCGACGATCGAATCTCGGGCAAGTAACATACCGATGACAAAGGGAACAACGTATGTTGTTATGCGGTCTGACCGATAAAGATCTTCGTAGAATATGTGGGAGCCAATATGAGCATCCAGGTTCCGCTATTGGTTATTGACCGGAGACATGTCTCGGTCATGTCTACATATTCTCGAACCCGTAGGGTCCGCACGCTTAAAGTTCGATGAACAGTTATATTACTTATGTGTTTTGATGTACCGAAGTTTGTTCGGAGTCCCGGATGTGATCACGGACATGACGAGGAGTCTCGAAATGGTCGAGATAAATATTGATATATTGGACGACTATATTCGGACACTGGAATGGTTCCGGGGGTTATCGGATATATACCAGAGTACCGGGGGGTTACCGGACCCCCCGGAGGTTATTGGGCCTCATGGGCCCAATTTGTGGAAGAGGAGAGGCAGCCAAGGGGCAGCCGCGCGTCCCTCCCCTCCCTAGTCCGAATTGCACAAGGAAGGGGGGCGGAGCCCCCCTTTCCTTTCTTCCTCTTTCTCCTTCCCTCTCCTCTCCTACTCCAACATGGAAGGGGGGAGTCCTACTCCCGCTGGGAGTAGGACTCCTCCTGGCGCGCTCCCTGGCCGGCCGCACCTCCCCCTTGCTCCTTTATATACGGGGGCAGGGGACCCCATAGACACAACAATTGATGATCTTTTAGCCGTGGCGGTGCTATGATACGTCTCCAACGTATCTATAATTTTTGATTGCTCCATGCTATATTATCTACTGTTTTGGACATTATTGGGCTTTATTATCCACTTTTATATTATTTTTGTGACTAACCTATTAACCGGAGGTCCAGGCCAGAATTGTTGTTTTTTTGCCTGTTTTAGGGTTTCGAAGAAAAGGAATATCAAACGGAGTCCAAACGGAATGAAACCATCGGGAACGTGATTTCCTCAACGAATAAGACCCATGAGACTTGGACCCTACGTCAAGACACGTAATAGAAGGCCACGAGGTAGGGGGGCGCGCCCTACCCCCCAGGCGCGCCCTCCACCTTTGTGGGCCCCTGTTGCTCCACCGACGCCTTCTTCCTCCTATATATATATATATATAGATATATCCACGTACCCCCAAACGATCAGATACGGAGCCAAAACCCTAATTCCACCGCCGCAACTTTCTGTATCCACGAGATCCCATCTTGGGGCCTGTTCCGGAGCTCCGCCGGAGGGGGCATCGATCACGGAGGGCTTCTACATCAACACCATAGCCCTTCCGATGAAGTGTGAGTAGTTTACTTCAGACCTACGGGTCCATAGTTAGTAGCTGATGGCTTCTTCTCTCTTTTTGGATCTCAATACAATGTTCTCCCCCTCTCTTGTGGAGAACTATTTGATGTAATCTTCTTTTTGCGGTGTGTTTGTTGAGACCGATGAATTGTGGGTTTATGATCAAGTCTATCTATGAATAATATTTGAATCTTCTATGAATTCTTTTATGTATGATTGGTTATCTTTGCAAGTCTCTTCGAATTATCAGTTTGGTTTGGCCTACTAGATTGATCTTTCTTGCAATGGGAGAAGTGCTTAGCTTTGGGTTCAATCTTGCGGTGTCCTTTCCCGGTGACAGTAAGGGCAGCAAGGCACGTATTGTATTGTTGCCATCGAGGATAACAAGATGGGGTTTTCTTCATATTGCATGAGTCTATCCCTCTACATCATGTCATCTTGCTTAAGGCGTTACTCTGTTTTTAACTTAATACTCTAGATGCATGCTGGATAGCGGTCGATGAGTGGAGTAATAGTAGTAGATGCAGGCAGGAGTCGGTCTACTTGTCTCGGACATGATGCCTATATACATGATCATACCTAGATATTCTCATAACTATGCTCAATTCTGTCAATTGCTCAACAGTAATTTGTTCACCCACCGTAGAATACTTATGCTCTTGAGAGAAGCCACTAGTGAAACCTATGTGCCCCGGGTCTATCTTCATCATATTAATCTTCCAATACTTAGTAATTTCCTTTGCTTTTTACTTTGCTTTTATTTTACTTTGCATCTTTATCATAAAAATACCAAAAATATTATATTATCATATCTATCAGATCTCACTCTCGTAAGTGGCTGTGTAGGGATTAACAACCCCTTATCGCGTTGGTTGCGAGGATTTATTTGTTTTGTGCAGGTACGAGGGACTCGTGCATAGCCTCCTACTGGATTGATACCTTGGTTCTCAAAAACTGAGGGAAATACTTACGCTACTTTGCTGCATCATCCCTTCCTCTTCGGGGAAAACCAACACAGTGCTCAAGAGGTAGCAAGAAGGTTTCTGGCGGCCGTTGCCGGGGAGGTTCTACGCAAAAGTAACATACAAGTACCCATCACATAACCCTTATCTCCCGCATTACATTATTGCCATTTGCCTCTCGTTTTCCTCTCCCACTTTCACCCTTGCCGTTTTATTCGCCCTTCTCTCCTCCTCTCCTCCCTCTATTTGCCTCTTTGTCCGCTTGCTTTTTGTTTGCTTTTGTGTTAGTTTGCTTGCTTATCATTATGGCTAGTCCCTTATCTTCTCCGTTGTCTCCCGAGAATGAAATTCTAAATTTTAAGCAAAGGGAGGGTGAAAATCTAAAAGATGCTTGGTATAGAATTTGCAATGCTCAAAATAAATCTACTAGGAAGCAATCTACTACCATTCTCCTTCGCAATTTTTATGTAGGCATTACTCCTTGGCACCGTTATGTTCTTGATACTATTACCGGAGGGAACTTTTTGGGTAGCCATACTTTTGATTCTTATAATGCTATGTTAGATTTATTTGGCTCACCCCCTCTCTTGGTTAATGGAACTATATTAACTTTGGAGCATGTAATGCAAAGGCTTGAAATTATTGAAAATAAGGTTGCTACCGTAGAATTAATTGAAAATTTGGATAAAAAGATCCACAGCCGAATCTCTCAATATGGATCTAAAGTAGGAGTTACTTTGAAAGATATTAAAGAAAAGGAACCCATAGTTAATGAGAAAATAAATCACGATTCCGTTAGGATCGATAAACTTGAGAATATTATTACCAACTTGGGAACGCTTTTTCTTCCGTAAAGAATACTCCAAGTCCTTCCACTAAAGTTGCCAAACTTATGTACGTTCCTAAAAATAAGGGTGAATCATCTAGTAAGGAAAATGCGGATCTCAAATCTATAAGTGTTCATCCCAATCTTTTTGCTATCATTAAGGAACCATTTGTTACAAATGAATTTTTCGATCTTGTGCCTAAAAGTTTGATAATTAATAAAAAGAAAGAAATTCCTAAAGATGGTAGATGCCTCATTGAATAATTGCCTACCAAAGATGGCAATACCTAGATCTATTCTTGCTTGTTATGCCTAGCTAGGGGCGTTAAACGATAGCGCTTGTTGGGAGGCAACCCAATTTTATTTTTATTCCTTGCTTTTTGCTCCTGTTTAGTAATAAATAAATTATTAGCCTCTGTTTTGGTTGTGTTTTTTGTGTTTAATTAGTGTTTGTGCCAAGTAGAACCGTTGGGAAGACTTGGGGAAAGTCTTGTTGAACTTGCTGTAAAAAACAGAAACTTTAGCGCTCACGAGAACTGCTGTCATTTTTATTTGAAGAGTGATATTTAGTTAATTATTTTCAGATGATTAATAGATAAATTCCTCACGTCCAGAAATTTATTTTAGAATTTTTGGGGTTCCAGATCTTGCGCTAGCTACAGATTACTACAGACTGTTCTGTTTTTGACAGATTCTGTTTTTCGTGTGTTGTTTGCTTATTTTGATGAATCTATGGCTAGTAAAATAGTTTATAAACCATAGAGAAGTTGGAATACAGTAGGTATAACACCAATATAAATAAATAATGAGTTCATTACAGTACCTTGAAGTGGTCTTTTTATTTTCTTTCGCTAACGGAGCTCACGAGATTTTCTACTTTAAGTTTTGTGTTGTGAAGTTTTCAAGTTTTGGGTAAAGATTTGATGGATTATGGAACAAGGAGTGGCAAGAGCCTAAGCTTGGGGATGCCCATGGCACCCCCAAGATAATCTAAGGACACCTAAAAGCCAAAGCTTGGGGATGCCCTGGAAGGCATCCCCTCTTTCGTCTACTTCTATCGGTAACTTTACTTGGAGCTATATTTTTATTCACCACATGATATGTGTTTTGCTTGGAGCGTCTTGTATGATTTGAGTCTTTGCTTGTTAGTTTACCACAATCATCCTTGCTGTACACACCTTTTGAGAGAGCCATACATGATTTGGAATTTGTTAGAATACTCTATGTGCTTCGCTTATATCTTTTGAGTTATATAATTTTGCTCTAGTGCTTCACTTATATCTTTTAGAGCACGGTGGTGGATTTGTTTTATAGAAACTATTGATCTCTCATGCTTCACTTAGATTATTGAGAGTCTTAATAGCATGGTAATTTGCTTAAAATCCTAATATGCTTGGTATACAAGATTAATAATAAAACTCTTATGAGTGTGTTGAATACTATGAGAAGTTTGATACTTGATAATTGTTTTTGAGATATGGAGATGGTGATATTAGAGTCATGCTAGTTGAGTAGTTGTGAATTTGAGAAATACTTGTGTTGAAGTTTGTGATTCCCGTAGCATGCACGTATGGTGAACCGTTATGTGATGAAGTCGGAGCATGATTTATTTATTGATTGTCTTCCTTATGAGTGGCGGTCGGGGACGAGCGATGGTCTTTTCCTACCAATCTATCCCCCTAGGAGCATGCGCGTAATAATTTGCTTTGATAACTTGTAGATTTTTGCAATAAGTATATGAGTTCTTTATGACTAATGTTGAGTCCATGGATTATACGCACTCTCACCCTTCCACCTTTGCTAGCCTCTCTAATACCGCGCACCTTTCGCCGGTATCATACACCCACCATATACCTTCCTCAAAACAGCCACCATACCTACCTATTATGGCATTTCCATAGCCATTCCGAGATATATTGCCATGCAACTTTCCACCGTTCCGTTTATTATGACACACTCCATCATTGTCATATTGCTTAGCATGATCATGTAGTTGACATAGTATTTGTGGCAAAGCCACCGTTCATAATTCTTTCATACATGTCACTCATGCATCATTGCATATCCCGGTACACCGCCGGAGGCATTCATATAGAGTCATATTTTGTTCTAAGTATCGAGTTGTAATTGTTGAGTTGTAAGAAAAATAAAAGTGTGATGATCATCATTATTAGAGCATTGTCCCAGTGAGGAAAGGATGATGGAGACTATGATTCCCCCACAAGTCGGGATGAGACTCCGGACGAAAAATAAATAAAAGAGGCCAAAGAAGCCCAAATAAAAAAAGGGAAAAGAAAAGAGGCCATAAGAAAAAGGCCCAAAATAAAAAAATGAGAGAAAAAGAGAGAAGGGACAATGTTACTATCCTTTTACCACACTTGTGCTTCAAAGTAGCACCATGATCTTCATAGTAGAGAGTCTCTCATGTTATCACTTTCATATACTAGTGGGAATTTTTCATTATAGAACTTGGCTTGTATATTCCAATGATGGGCTTCCTCAAATTGCCCTAGGTCTTCATGAGCAAGCAAGTTGGATGCACACCCACTTAGTTTCTTTTTGAGCTTTCATATACTTATAGCTCTAGTGCATCCGTTGCATGGCAATCCCTACTCACTCACATTGATATCTATTGATGGGCATCTCCATAGCCCGTTGATACGCCTAGTTGATGACTATCTTCTCCCTTTTTGTCTTCTCCACAACCACCATTCTATTCCACCTATAGTGCTATATCCATGGCTCACGCTCATGTATTTGCGTGAAGATTGAAAAAGTTTTGAGAATGTCAAAAGTATGAAACAATTGCTTGGCTTGTCATCGGGGTTGTGCATGATTTAAATATTTTGTGTGGTGAAGATAGAGCATAGCCAGACTATATGATTTTGTAGGGATAACTTTCTTTAGCCATGTTATTTTGAGAAGACATAATTGCTTTGTTAGTATGCTTGAAGTATTATTATTTTTATGTCAATATGAACTTTTGTCTTGAATCTTTCGGATCTGAATATTCATACCACAATTAAGAAGAATTACATTAAAATTATGCCAAGTAGCACTCCGCATCAAAAATTCTTTTATCATTTACCTACTCGAGGACGAGCAGGAATTAAGCTTGGGGATGCCTATACGTCTCCAACGTATCTATAATTTTTGATTGCTCACATGCTATATTATCTACGTTTTGGGACATATAGCAACAAAGGCTCTTTATCAAGAGGGGCAGCAAGACGGACGGCTATTATATCGTGAGTCTTATTGAGTCTAAACAGAGGTGCCCACACTAGCAGAGCGTTATGGGTGTTATGGGGCCGGAGCTCAGCTATTTTCCAAGTATCTTACGATACTCCAATCTATAATTTTTTATTGCTCCATGCTATATTATCTACTGTTTTGGACATTATTGGGCTTTATTATCCACTTTTATATTATTTTTGGGACTAACCTATTAACCGGAGGCCCAGCCCAGAATTGCTGTTTTTTGCCTGTTTTAGGGTTTCGAAGAAAAGGAATATCAAACGGAGTCCAAACGGAATGAAACCTTCGGGAACGTGATTTTCTCATCGAATACAACTCAGGAGACTTGGACCCTACGTCAAGACACGTAACAGGAGGCCACGAGGTAGGGGGGCCGCCTACCCCCCCAGGCGCGCCCTCCACCCTCGTGGGCCCCCTGTTGCTCCACCGACGTACTTCTTCCTCCTATATATACCCACGTACCCCCAAACGATCAGATACGGAGCCAAAACCCTAATTCCACCGCCGCAACTTTCTGTATCCACGAGATCCCATCTTGGGGCCTGTTCCGGAGCTCCGCCGGAGGGGGCATCGATCACGGAGGGCTTCTACATCAACACCATAGCCTCTCCGATGAAGTGTGAGTAGTTTACTTCAGACCTACGGGTCCATAGTTAGTAGCTAGATGGCTTCTTCTCTCTTTTTGGATCTCAATACAATGTTCTCCCCCTCTCTTGTGGAGATCTATTCGATGTAATCTTCTTTTTGCGGTGTGTTTGTTGAGACCGATGAATTGTGGGTTTATGATCAAGTCTATCTATGAATAATATTTGAATCTTCTCTGAATTCTTTTATGTATGATTGGTTATCTTTGCAAGTCTCTTCGAATTATCAGTTTGTTTTGGCCTACTAGATTGATCTTTCTTGCAATGGGAGAAGTGCTTAGATTTGGGTTCAATCTTGCGGTGTCCCAGTGATAGTAGGGGCAGCAAGGCACGTATTGTATTGTTGCCATCGAGGATAACAAGATGGGGTTTTCTTCATATTGCATGAGTCTATCCCTCTACATCATGTCATCTTGCTTAAGGCGTTACTCTATTTTTAACTTAATACTCTAGATGCATGCTGGATAGCGGTCGATGAGTGGAGTAATAGTAGTAGATGCAGGCAGGAGTCGGTCTACTTGTCTCGGACGTGATGCCTATATACATGATCATACCTAGATATTCTCATAACTATGCTCAATTCTGTCAATTGCTCAACAGTAATTTGTTCACCCACCGTAGAATACTTATGCTCTCGAGAGAAGCCACTAGTGAACCCTATGGACCCCGGGTCTATCTTTATCATATTAATCTCCTACTACTTAGTTATTTCCTTTGCTATTTACTTTGCCTTTATTTTACTTTGCATCTTTTATCATAAAAGTACCAAAAACATTATCTTATCATATCTATCAGATCTCACTCTCGTAAGTGGCCTTATAGGGATTGACAACCCCTATTTGCGTTGGTTGCGAGGATTTATTTGTTTTGTGCAGGTATGAGGGACTCGCGCGTAGCCTCCTACTGGATTGATACCTTGGTTCTCAAAAAATTGAGGAAATACTGACGCTACTTTGCCGCATCATCCCTTCCTCTTCGGGGAAAACCAACGCAGTGCTAAAAGAGGTAGCACTCCACCATAGTCCACCTCGATAATACTGTAGCGGTGCTTAGGCGAAGCCCTGCGTCGGTATAACTCATCATCGTCACCACGCCATCGTGCTGACGAAACTCTCCCTCAACACTCGGCTGGATCGAAGTTCGAGGGACGTCATCGGGCTGAACGTGTGCTGAACTCGGAGGTGCCGTGCGTTCGGTACTTGATCGGTCAGATCGTGAAGATGTACGACTACATCAACCGCGCTGTGCTAACGCTTCCGCTTTCGGTCTACGAGGGTACGTGGACAACACTCTCCCCTCTCGTTGCTATGCATCACCATGATATTGCGTGTGCGTAGGATTTTTTTTAAAATTACTTCGTTCCCCAACATTATCGTGGGTGACTCTATTCATCATGGGCTCTGGGTGAAAACCATTGGTCTGGTTCGTTAAAGACCAGGCGGTGGCGGCGCGGTGGCGTCGTGTCCTCTTTGGAGGCTCCGTATCATGGGAAAGGTCCTATGTTGCTGGTTGTTGGGGTGGTGTTTGTGTATGACAGCTTCTTCTCGGCATGTGTCCGGCCCTTGCCTCGATGGTGGTGCTCTCGTGCGGAGCTAGGTTCGGCGTGATGGTTGTGCCTAAAGACCTCCCTTTGGTGTCCTGGCACTAGCCTCCATCTGCGTTCTAGGGTGGTGAGCATTCCATCGTCCGGCAGTGCGGCGCCTCTCGAGCCGGGGCGAGGAGCTGGGGGCTCCTTCTGGCGATCGAACAGGATGGCGCTGGTCTGCTGGGCGCCCAGGCGATGGCATTGGCATAGCCCCTTCTGTCGGCTGATCTCCTTCTCGAGCCGGCTTCATTCGCATCATTGCCCCTTTGCACATGCCCGAGGGCTCCGATGTCTCACTTTCTTACTTTTGCGCTATGTTGCTACTCTTGGGCACCCATATATCTTGACGGAGCTCTTTCTTTTGCTTTGTGTTGTTGTGTTGTGTTGTTCTATTGGTGTAAAGGCTTCATTAATTTAAAGTCGGGTGCCAGCCTCTTTTCAAAAAAAGTGTCTCCCATATGGAATACAAATAACTTCTCATTCATAAACAAAGTCTGTGAGGTGGTGGGGAAGCGAGGCTTGTAGCAAACAGGGTTCACGCAGAGAACCGACATCAATTATGATGTAACATACCCTCTTGGTATGAGTGGAACTATGTTTTAATATTAAATATCATAGGCAATAATAATAGTTTCCATGTAGTTGATGGGTGCAGTGGCTACATACTCATATGAGTCACTCATTTCGGAAATCTATATGGAATTCCATGAAGGGCTTACAGTTCCGAATCCAAAAATAAATCGCAACATGTATTGTGTAAACCTTCAGAAGTCACTCCATGACTGGAAATAGTCGAAAATCATATGGTGCTACCGACTAATGAGTTCCTTCTTCAAAAGGATTACTCAAGAATAATGATTCTTTTGTGTTAATAATGGAATCCCAAATTTGATTTCCTTGTATCGCTTAGTGTATATCGATGACTTGATCATCAATGTCCATGCAAGACCTAAACATACATAAAATCATCTCAAGACAGAAAATTTGGATTAAACAAAATTTAGCTTAAGTTTACAATTCAAGCATTCTCTCAAGAATACATATCATTCTACATATATCTAAAACATGAATGAGAAGTTAAATGTGGATATATCATAACAATAAAAGACATGTGTGGTCATATTGCCCTGATAAGGTACTAATCCATTCATACCTAGGGGTGATAATGAAGTGATATCAGGATCTGGAGTTTTATATCTCATTAATGCCAAAGCACTCATATAATTGCAAACTACGCTAGGCTTGACACTATATTTTCTATCTTTGTTCAGAGTGCAACCCCCAACAGAAGGTATATAGTTGATATAAGGAATATGATCTTATATCTCAAGCTCACAGTAAATCTTGGACAATTCCATCAGGAAAATCAACATATGGCCATGATATGATATAACGATATTGGCTCTATATTTGATCCCAACAATGCCATATCAATGACATAATTTGCTGGAATAACTTCTTATGGAAGTCATCTAAATAGACTTTAATGGCTACTTCCACTTATCATTCTAACATAATTGCTTTATCTAAAAGCAATGCAAAATATGCATGACTTAGCAGAATGATTAACCACACTCAAAATCATGTGTTGTTATTCATCAAAATCAACATTAACTTGATTATCAAGATACCACCAGTTGTCTTACTCAATACCTACAGGTTATATGAAGAGCAATATCATAAACCACATTGCTCGAAATTTCTTATCCTCGCAAATTATAGAAAAGAGAGGAAATAATTTGCAAACAAAATACTGTGAAAATCCTACATATTATTCATAAAGCCATTATCATATCAATGGAATTGGTATGACACATCCTCCAGATTTGCAAAGTTCATCAGGAGTAATCTACCAAAATATAACCTATTAATAATCATGAGATTGCATATATTGTACTCTTTTTCCCTTGATGAGTTTTCTCTAATGGTTTCTCATAAAAGGTTTTTAACGAGACAATATAAACAGAAGTGTCTGGATATGCCATATCATTTTCTTCTTATATTTTCCCCATTGGGTTTTAAATGAGTTTTCACTGGCATATCAGATTGCACTCTTTTCCCTTATGAGTTATCACCCAAAGTTTCTCATAGCGGTTTTTAATGAGGCAATATCTTTTCAACATCATATGCAATACTTTCAAGGTTTTTCCCCACATGTTTTTCTTAAAGGAAACTATACGCATATTTATTTTCCTACTGGATTGATACCTTGGTTCTCAAAAATTGAGGGAAATACTTACGCTACTTTGCCGCATCATCCCTTCCTCTTCGGGGAAAACCAACGCAGTGCTAAAAGAGGTAGCACTCCACCATAGTCCACCTCGATAATACTGTAGCGGTGCTTAGGCGAAGCCCTGCGTCGGTATAACATCATCATCGTCACCACGCCATCGTGCTGACGAAAATCTCCCTCAACACTCGGCTGGATCGAAGTTCGAGGGACGTCATCGGGCTGAACGTGTGCTGAACTCGGAGGTGCCGTGCGTTCGGTACTTGATCGGTCAGATCGTGAAGATGTACGACTACATCAACCGCGCTGTGCTAACGCTTCCGCTTTCGGTCTACGAGGGTACGTGGACAACACTCTCCCCTCTCGTTGCTATGCATCACCATGATATTGCGTGTGCGTAGGATTTTTTTTAAAATTACTTCGTTCCCCAACATTATCGTGGGTGACTCTATTCATCATGGGCTCTGGGTGAAAACCATTGGTCTGGTTCGTTAAAGACCAGGCGGTGGCGGCGCGGTGGCGTCGTGTCCTCTTTGGAGGCTCCGTATCATGGGAAAGGTCCTATGTTGCTGGTTGTTGGGGTGGTGTTTGTGTATGACAGCTTCTTCTCGGCATGTGTCCGGCCCTTGCCTCGATGGTGGTGCTCTCGTGCGGAGCTAGGTTCGGCGTGATGGTTGTGCCTAAAGACCTCCCTTTGGTGTCCTGGCACTAGCCTCCATCTGCGTTCTAGGGTGGTGAGCATTCCATCGTCCGGCAGTGCGGCGCCTCTCGAGCCGGGGCGAGGAGCTGGGGGCTCCTTCTGGCGATCGAACAGGATGGCGTGGTCTGCTGGGCGCCCAGGCGATGGCATTGGCATAGCCCCTTCTGTCGGCTGATCTCCTTCTCGAGCCGGCTTCATTCGCATCATTGCCCCTTTGCACATGCCCGAGGGCTCCGATGTCTCACTTTCTTACTTTTGCGCTATGTTGCTACTCTTGGGCACCCATATATCTTGACGGAGCTCTTTCTTTTGCTTTGTGTTGTTGTGTTGTGTTGTTCTATTGGTGTAAAGGCTTCATTAATTTAAAGTCGGGTGCCAGCCTCTTTTCAAAAAAAGTGTCTCCCATATGGAATACAAATAACTTCTCATTCATAAACAAAGTCTGTGAGGTGGTGGGGAAGCGAGGCTTGTAGCAAACAGGGTTCACGCAGAGAACCGACATCAATTATGATGTAACATACCCTCTTGGTATGAGTGGAACTATGTTTTAATATTAAATATCATAGGCAATAATAATAGTTTCCATGTAGTTGATGGGTGCAGTGGCTACATACTCATATGAGTCACTCATTTCGGAAATCTATATGGAATTCCATGAAGGGCTTACAGTTCCGAATCCAAAAATAAATCGCAACATGTATTGTGTAAACCTTCAGAAGTCACTCCATGACTGGAAATAGTCGAAAATCATATGGTACTACCGACTAATGAGTTCCTTCTTCAAAAGGATTACTCAAGAATAATGATTCTTTTGTGTTAATAATGGAATCCCAAATTTGATTTCCTTGTATCGCTTAGTGTATATCGATGACTTGATCATCAATGTCCATGCAAGACCTAAACATACATAAAATCATCTCAAGACAGAAAATTTGGATTAAACAAAATTTAGCTTAAGTTTACAATTCAAGCATTCTCTCAAGAATACATATCATTCTACATATATCTAAAACATGAATGAGAAGTTAAATGTGGATATATCATAACAATAAAAGACATGTGTGGTCATATTGCCCTGATAAGGTACTAATCCATTCATACCTAGGGGTGATAATGAAGTGATATCAGGATCTGGAGTTTTATATCTCATTAATGCCAAAGCACTCATATAATTGCAAACTACGCTAGGCTTGACACTATATTTTCTATCTTTGTTCAGAGTGCAACCCACAACAGAAGGTATATGGTTGATATAAGGAATATGATCTTATATCTCAAGCTCACAGTAAATCTTGGACAATTCCATCAGGAAAATCAACATATGGCCATGAT
This sequence comes from Triticum urartu, assembly GCF_003073215.2. Taxonomy (NCBI): domain Eukaryota; kingdom Viridiplantae; phylum Streptophyta; class Magnoliopsida; order Poales; family Poaceae; genus Triticum; species Triticum urartu. The sequence continues at coordinate 6,733,980 of NC_053023.1, forward strand.
ATGATATAACGATATTGGCTCTATATTTGATCCCAACAATGCCATATCAATGACATAATTTGCTGGAATAACTTCTTATGGAAGTCATCTAAATAGACTTTAATGGCTACTTCCACTTATCATTCTAACATAATTGCTTTATCTAAAAGCAATGCAAAATATGCATGACTTAGCAGAATGATTAACCACACTCAAAATCATGTGGTTGTTATTCATCAAAATCAACATAACTTGATTTATCAAGATACCACCAGTTGTCTTACTCAATACCTACAGGTTATATGAAGAGCAATATCATAAACCACATTGCTCGAAATTTCTTATCCTCGCAAATTATAGAAAAGAGAGGAAATAATTGCAAACAAAATACTGTGAAAATCCTACATATTATTCATAAAGCCATTATCATATCAATGGAATTGGTATGACACATCCTCCAGATTTGCAAAGTTCATCAGGAGTAATCTACCAAAATATAACCTATTAATAATCATGATATTGCATATATTGTACTCTTTTCCCTTGATGAGTTTTCTCTAATGGTTTCTCATAAAAGGTTTTTAACGAGACAATATAAACAGAAGTGTCTGGATATGCCATATCATTTTCTTCTTATATTTTCCCCATTGGGTTTTAAATGAGTTTCACTGGCGCATATCAGATTGCCACTCTTTTCCCTTATTGAGTTATCACCCAAAGTTTCTCATAGCGGTTTTAATGAGGCAATATCTTTCAACATCATATGCAATACTTTCAAGTTTTTCCCCACATGTTTTTCTTAAAGGAAACTATACAAAGCATATTTATTTTCCTACTGGATTGATACCTTGGTTCTCAAAAATTGAGGGAAACTTACGCTACTTTGCCGCATCATCCCTTCCTCTTCGGGGAAAACCAACGCAGTGCTAAAAGAGGTAGCCTCCACCATAGTCCACCTCGATAATACTGTAGCGGTGCTTAGGCGAAGCCCTGCGTCGGTAGAACATCATCATCATCACCACGCCGTCGTGCTGACGAAACTCTCCCTCAACACTCGGTTGGATCGGAGTTCGAGGGACGTCATCGGGCTGAACGTGTGCTGAACTCGGAGGTGTCGTGCGTTCGGTACTTGATCGGTCGGATCGTGAAGACGTACGACTATATCAACCGCGTTGTGCTAATGCTTCCGCTTTCGGTCTACGAGGGTACGTGGACAACACTCTTCCCTCTCGTTGCTATGCATCACCATGATATTGCGTGTGCGTAGGATTTTTTTTAAATACTTCGTTCCCCAACATTATCGTGGGTGACTCTATTCATCATGGGCTCTGGGAAAACATTGGTCTGGTTCGTTAAAGACCCAGGGGTGGCGGCGCGGTGGCGTCGTGTCCTCTTTGGAGGCTCCGTATCATGGGAAAGCCTATGTTGCTGGTTGTTGGGGTGGTGTTTGTGTATGACAGCTTCTTCTCGGCATGTGTCCGGCCCTTGCCTCGATGGTGGTGCTCTCGTGCGGAGCTAGGTTCGGCGTGATGGTTGTGCCTAAAGACCTCCCTTTGGTGTCCTGGCACTAGCCTCCATCTGCGTTCTAGGGTGGTGAGCATTCCATCGTCCGGCAGTGCGGCGCCTCTCGAGCCGGGGCGAGGAGCTGGGGGCTCCTTCTGGCGATCGAACAGGATGGCGCTGGTCTGCTGGGCGCCCAGGCGATGGCATTGGCATAGCCCCTTCTGTCGGCTGATCTCCTTCTCGAGCCGGCTTCATTCGCATCATTGCCCCTTTGCACATGCCCGAGGGCTCCGATGTCTCACTTTCTTACTTTTGCGCTATGTTGCTACTCTTGGGCACCCATATATCTTGACGGAGCTCTTTCTTTTGCTTTGTGTTGTTGTGTTGTGTTGTTCTATTGGTGTAAAGGCTTCATTAATTTAAAGTCGGGTGCCAGCCTCTTTTCAAAAAAAGTGTCTCCCATATGGAATACAAATAACTTCTCATTCATAAACAAAGTCTGTGAGGTGGTGGGGAAGCGAGGCTTGTAGCAAACAGGGTTCACGCAGAGAACCGACATCAATTATGATGTAACATACCCTCTTGGTATGAGTGGAACTATGTTTTAATATTAAATATCATAGGCAATAATAATAGTTTCCATGTAGTTGATGGGTGCAGTGGCTACATACTCATATGAGTCACTCATTTCGGAAATCTATATGGAATTCCATGAAGGGCTTACAGTTCCGAATCCAAAAATAAATCGCAACATGTATTGTGTAAACCTTCAGAAGTCACTCCATGACTGGAAATAGTCGAAAATCATATGGTACTACCGACTAATGAGTTCCTTCTTCAAAAGGATTACTCAAGAATAATGATTCTTTTGTGTTAATAATGGAATCCCAAATTTGATTTCCTTGTATCGCTTAGTGTATATCGATGACTTGATCATCAATGTCCATGCAAGACCTAAACATACATAAAATCATCTCAAGACAGAAAATTTGGATTAAACAAAATTTAGCTTAAGTTTACAATTCAAGCATTCTCTCAAGAATACATATCATTCTACATATATCTAAAACATGAATGAGAAGTTAAATGTGGATATATCATAACAATAAAAGACATGTGTGGTCATATTGCCCTGATAAGGTACTAATCCATTCATACCTAGGGGTGATAATGAAGTGATATCAGGATCTGGAGTTTTATATCTCATTAATGCCAAAGCACTCATATAATTGCAAACTACGCTAGGCTTGACACTATATTTTGTATCTTTGTTCAGAGTGCAACCCACAACAGAAGGTATATGGTTGATATAAGGAATATGATCTTATATCTCAAGCTCACAGTAAATCTTGGACAATTCCATCAGGAAAATCAACATATGGCCATGATATGATATAACGATATTGGCTCTATATTTGATCCCAACAATGCCATATCAATGACATAATTTGCTGGAATAACTTCTTATGGAAGTCATCTAAATAGACTTTAATGGCTACTTCCACTTATCATTCTAACATAATTGCTTTATCTAAAAGCAATGCAAAATATGCATGACTTAGCAGAATGATTAACCACACTCAAAATCATGTGGTTGTTATTCATCAAAATCAACATAACTTGATTTATCAAGATGCCACCAGTTGTCTTACTCAATACCTACAGGTTATATGAAGAGCAATGTCATAAACCACATTGCTCGAAATTTCTTATCCTCGCAAATTATAGAAAAGAGAGGAAATAATTGCAAACAAAATACTGTGAAAATCCTACATATTATTCATAAAGCCATTATCATATCAATGGAATTGGTATGACACATCCTCCAGATTTGCAAAGTTCATCAGGAGTAATCTACCAAAATATAACCTATTAATAATCATGATATTGCATATATTGTACTCTTTTCCCTTGATGAGTTTTCTCTAATGGTTTCTCATAAAAGGTTTTTAACGAGACAATATAAACAGAAGTGTCTGGATATGCCATATCATTTTCTTCTTATATTTTCCCCATTGGGTTTTAAATGAGTTTTCACTGGCATATCAGATTGCACTCTTTTCCCTTATGAGTTATCACCCAAAGTTTCTCATAGCGGTTTTTAATGAGGCAATATCTTTTCAACATCATATGCAATACTTTCAAGGTTTTTCCCCACATGTTTTTCTTAAAGGAAAGTATACAAAGCATATTTATTTTTCTCTAAACTCACGATCAAGTCTTCTCCTTCTTTAAAGATTTTCCTCATATGAGTTATCAAGAGATAATAATCATTATATGTTGCCATTTTCTCCATATCATTTTCCCACTGGGTTTAAAGGAGTTTTAGCAACATATCTACACTATTCTCCTCATATTTTTCCCACGGGATTTTTGGAGGAGACTTTCAAGATTATATGCATGATCTCTCAAGATGAATATGATGAACATTCTCAAGGGCGGCCATATATTAGAAGGAGTCTATCAAGATGATGCATATTCACCTAGTGAAGCATAGATTATGGGGAGTGTTAAGGATTAATTAAATCTCAATATTTCATGCTTAGGTCGGTTGTGTAGTTTAGCAACCACTAGTTACCGCCTTGTAATAGGGGTATAAATACCCTACACTTCAATCAATTAAATCAGAAGTTCATTCTCTCAACCATTTCCACTTACATAAAGATGTTGGGCAGGTGGGTAGGAGTAGATAAGCTTATTGGGCCATCGAATCTGCCGGCCCGGAGCCACAACCCAGTTCACGTGAACGCCTCGAGGTCCATTTCCGATGCAGCAACCCGTTTCGTTCGGGGAGTGTTTAGGCTGTACCGTTTCCCCCTCTTTGGATCTGTGACTCAGTTGAGCCTGGTTGAGTGAATACGGGGTAAAAACCATGTTCTGCATCTAGTTTGGTAGGTTGCATACAAGCTAACTGCATTAGGGAAACCGTTTTTCCTAACGTTTGGTGTCTGTGCTGGCTAGGCAAATGCACTACACGGTGTTTTATTGCATACACTGGGCATAATTAAGAGTTAACAGCCGCACATTGATGAAGCTATGTTACCTGGGGTAGGCACGACCCCTCCCAAAGAGTTCCTACCAAGGACATCCTAGAAGAAAATCGACCTATCAATCGAACTTGAAGGCACTCCACTCGACAGGTTCAAGACACTCGACAAGAAGCTACACTCGACCATGAGCTAATCACTCGACTACCAGGACCTACAGTCGCTCCGTAGGCAAACGGTCAGCCGTTAAGTAGTCTCATGGTCATTATAGCACTTTAATTAGAGGCATTACCAGAGTAACGCCCAATCTTAATGTACTTTAAACCCTGCATTACTGAGGGCAGAGGGGGCCGGCGAACTCTATATAAGCCACCCCCCTCCTCAGTAGGAAGGGTTCGCACCCCTGTAAATCCATATCACGCATAATCCAGTCGACTGCCTCCGGGCTCCGAGACGTAGGGCTATTACTTCCTCCGAGAAGGGCCTGAACTCGTAAACCTCGCGTGTAACAACTTCCCAATAGCTAGGATCTAGCCTCTCCATACTCACCCCCCTACATCACTGTCAGAGTTAGAACCACGATAGTTGGCGCCCACCGTGGGGCAGGAATCTTAGCGCTTAGTTGGAGAAGTTGCGATCTTTTCCGATCCCTTTGATCATGGTTTCTTGCGGAGTTTTGGTGGAGGGCCGCGAGATCCGTCTCGGCACGCTCACCTTCATCGCCGACGACTCCGCCTGGCTTCAGGAGGCACCACTCGACATCGACGCGCTCCCCGTCCGCGGTGCGACACATTTCCGCGCATGCATTCATGGCGTCCTTCTGCGGCAACCGTCGACCCAATATCGGTCAACCCCTGTATCGTCTCCCCGCCCTGTCACCCGCCAGCGCAAGCGTTCCGGTCGATCAAGACTTCAGCGGTGGGTGAGGCATGCCATGGCCCGCCAATCGGCAGCCCCCCAAGTCGCGGCCATCAAGCCCGTCGAATCCCTCTACGGCCTGTTCGACCTGTCGACTGGCTTCGTGGAGACCGCATCCGAATGTGACAGCAGCGATCCAGCGGCTGAGGTTCTGGCGGTCGATGGAACACACAGTCCCCCCGGTTTCCCTCGCACTGATGGAGGCGCGGGTGGGGGCGATCCGTCGCATCCCCACGATGAGTATCTCCCCGAACCTCTCACATCATTACAGCGAGAGGAGCTTCGCCGCCGGAACATGGACGCGCTCCGCACTCCTATCGTCGGAGAGACCCCCGAGGCCCGGGCCTTAGAGGATGCGCGTTTGGCCAACTTGGCCGAGCGCACTCGAGTGGAGAATCTCCAGCGAGCACTCGACGAGCAAGCACGTCAGCGGGCTCCCGAGTCGAGTCGACGCCAGCTCTTCCCGCCGACGCAGGTATATCGAACCCCAGTCCAGAATTTGGCCGCTGCGGCCCGTATAGCAGAATCGATTCAGCCCTCCCAGTCGGAGGCTGGCAGGGGCTTGTTACAGATTAGGGCATTGCTCCGGGCGGCGGGAAACCAGAATTCCGCTGTCTCTCAGTCGCGGAATAGGATCCACAGTCGATCTGTCGCAACAGATACAGTTCAGTCGGCCCACAGCCCGAGATCGCTCCCGAGGCGTGAGGGACGTGGTGACCGGCATGACCAGTACAGGAGGAATGAGCAGTATGATCACCGATTCGACCGTGAAGATCGACGTCGAGTGCCAACCCCTCCCCCGAGGAGTGGGTCATATGCGCCTCGACGGCAAGATGACAGACGCCCTCATAGTGTTGGGTAGAGGATTCCAGTCGACCCCAGGGACCCAAGCTTTGATGCGAGATCCATCCTCGTTCAAGGTTTGGTTGACAGGAACAGAGCTCATCGAGAAGGCCACAACAGAGATGCGCCTGCCAGCAGCAGAGTACGCGCTTCAGGGCCAGAGTGTTTCAGTCGAGCCATCAGAGCCGCAGTGATTCCTCCCAATTTCAGGTTGGCGACTGGAATCAGGAAGTTCACGGGTGAATCTAAGCCTGACACCTGGCTCGAAGATTACCGAGTGGCTGTACAGATTGGCGGTGGAAATGATGAGGTGGCCATGAAGCATTTGCCTCTCATGTTAGAGGGCTCGGCCAGAGCGTGGCTAAATCAGTTGGCCCCCAGCAGCATTTACACTTGGGAGGACCTCTCCCGAGTGTTTATCACAACCTTTGAAGGAACATGCAAGCGACCTGCAGGCCTTACGGAGTTACGGTCTTGCGTGCAGAAGCCGAATGAAACCCTGAGGGAATACATCCAGAGGTGGATCACGCTGCACCACTCGGTTGAGAATGTACCAGACCATCAAGCAGTTTGTGCCTTCAAAGAAGGTGTTAAATACAGAGAGTTGAATCTGAAGTTCGGTCGAACTGGAGAGATGTCTCTGAATCAGATGATGGAGATTGCCACCAAGTATGCTAACGGAGAAGATGAAGATCGACTCCGGAGTGGCAAGCAGAAAGCAGTCGCCCAGGAAACCGGAGGCAATTCCAGTCGGAAGCAGAAGCGGAAGGCCAAGCCGGCCGCTCCTGGGGAGGCCCTGGCCATAGCCCAGGGAAACTTCAAGGGAAAATCCAAGGGCACCTGGAAGCCCAAGAAAGTCAAGAATCAAGACGGAAATGATGTTTTGGATCTGCCATGTCACATCCACACCAAGAAGGATGAAGAAGGTAATTTTATTTACCCAAAGCATACCACTTGACAGTGCCGGCTCCTGATCCAGCAGTTCCAAGGAAAGCAGTCCAAGGATAAGGAAAAAGAGTCGAACAGAGTCGAGGACAAGGAAGACAGTGATGATGGATACCCCCAAGTCAATTCCACCCTGATGATTTTTGCCGATGTCGAAAGCAAAATTCGACTGAAAGTCATTAACCGGGAGGTGAACATGGTTGCCCCGACAACACCCAGTTACCTGAAGTGGTCTCAGACTGCCATCACATTCGACCAGTCTGATCACCCAACGCACATTGCCACCTCTGGGAGGCAAGCTTTGGTGGTCGACCCAATTGTTGAAGGCACTCGACTGACTAAAGTCCTGATGGATGGGGGTAGTGGCCTGAACATACTGTATGCTGAAACATTGAAAGGAATGGGCATTCCGATGTCCAGACTCAGCACCACTAACATGAGTTTCCACGGAGCCATTCCTGGGAAGAAAGCCCAATCACTCGGCCAAATCGCTCTTGATGTGGTTTTCGGTGATTCAAAGAATTACCGCAAGGAAAAGTTGACATTCGAGGTTGTGGACTTCCAAAGTGCTTATCACGCCATTTTGGGTAGGCCAGCTTACGCACGCTTCATGGCCCGACCATGTTACGTGTATCTCAAACTAAAGATGCCTGGCCCCAAAGGCGTGATCACTGTTACAGGCAATCGGAAGAAGGCGGAAGAATGCTTTCAGAAAGGCTCGAAGATCGCTGACGCTCAGATGGCAGTAGTCGAGCTGAAAGAGTACCAAAAGAATGCCGACCCGAGTGATTTGCTGCGAGCCAAGAAGCCCGCCTCAGAATCAGCTTTTCAGTCGGCTGGCGAAACAAAGACAGTCCACGTTCACCCGACCGACCCCGACGCTGCTCCGACTCACATCTCGATGACGCTCGACTCCAAATAGGAAGAAGCGCTCATCCAGCTCCTCTGTGAGAACTGGGATATCTTCGCATGGAAACCCTCGACATGCTGGTTCCAGGATCTCTCTCGT
>NC_053023.1:6743163-6771233 GCF_003073215.2 Triticum urartu
CTTCTTGAAGTTCCCCTTTCTTCCCTTTGTCCCTTTACTTGAAACTAGTGGTTTTGTTTACCATCAACACTCGATGCTTTTCTTGATTTCTACCTTCGTCGATTTCAGCATTACGAAGAGCTTGGGAATCGTTTCCGTTATCCCTTGCATATTATAGTTCATCACAAAGTTCTACTAACTTGGTGATGGTGACTAGAGAATTCTGTCAATCACTATTTTATCTGGAAGATTAACTCCCACTTGATTCAAGCGATTGTAGTACCCAGACAATCTGAGCACATGCTCACTGCTTGAGCTATTCTCCTCCATCTTTTAGCTATAGAACTTGTTGGAGACTTCATATCTCTCAACTCGGGTATTTGCTTGAAATATTAACTTCAACTCCTGGAACATCTCATATGGTCCATGACGTTCAAAATATCTTTGAAGTCCCGATTCTAAGCCGTTTTAGCATGGTGCACTAAACTATCAAGTATTCATCATATTGAGCTAGCCAAACGTTTGTAACATCTGCATCTGCTCCTGCAATAGGTTTGTCACCTAGTGGTGCATCAAGGACATAATTCTTCTGTGCAGCAATGAGGATAAACCTCAGATCATGGATCCAATCCGCATGATTGCTACTAAGATCTTTCAACTTAGTTTCTCTAGGAACATATCAAAAATAACACAGGGGAGCTAAACGCGAGCTATTGATCTACAACATAGATATGCTAATACTACCAGGACTAAGTTCATGATAAATTTAAGTTCAATTAATCATATTACTTAAGAACTCCCACTTAGATAGACATCCCTCTAATCCTCTAAGTGATCACGTGATCCATATCAACTAAACCATGTCCGATCACCACGTGAGATGGAGTAGTTTCAATGGTGAACATCACTATGTTGATCATATCTACTATATGATTCACGTTCGACCTTTCGGTCTCCGTGTTCCGAGGCCATATCTGTTATATGCTAGGCTCGTCAAGTTTAACCTGAGTATTCCGCGTGTGCAACTGTTTTGCACCCGTTGTATTTGAACGTAGAGCCTATCACACCCGATCATCACGTGGTGTCTCAGCACGAAGAACTTTCGCAAGTGCATACTCAGGGAGAACACTTTACTCTTGATAATTTAGTGAGAGATCATCTTATAATGCTACCGTCACTAAGCAAAATAAGATGTATAAAAAGATAAACATCACATGCAATCAAATATGTGACATGATATGGCCATCATCATCTTGTGCCTTTGATCTCCATCTCCAACAGTACTGTCATGATCCATCGTCACCGGCATGACACCATGATCTCCATCATCTTGATCTATATCAATGTGTCGTCACATGGTCGTTCTCGCCAACAATTGCTCTTGCAACTATTGCTATCGCATAGCGATAAAGTAAAGCAATTATTTGGCCTTGCATCTTATGCAATAAGAGACAACCATAAGGCTTCTGCCAGTTGCCGATAACTTCAACAAAACATGATCATTCATACAACAACTTATATCTCATCACGTCTTGACCATATCACATCACATCATGCCCTGCAAAAACAAGTTAGACGTCCTCTACTTTGTTGTTGCAAGTTTTACGTGGCTGCTACGGGCTTAGCAAGAACCGTTCTTACCTACGCATCAAAACCACAACGATAGTTTGTCAAGTTGGTGTGTTTTAACCTTCTCAAGGACCGGGCGTAGCCACACTCGGTTCAACTAAAGTTGGAGAAACTGACACCCGCCAGCCACCTGTGTGCAAAGCACGTCGGTAGAACCAGTCTCGCGTAAGCGTACGCGTAATGTCGGTCCGGGCCGCTTCATCCAACAATACCGCCGAACCAAAGTATGACATGCTGGTAAGCAGTATGACTTATATCGCCCACAACTCACTTGTGTTCTACTCGTGCATATACATCAACGCATAAAACCTGGCTCGGATGCCAATGTTGGGGAACGTAGTAATTTCAAAATTCCTACGCACACCGCAAGATCATGGTGATGCATAGCAACGAGAGGGGAGAGTGTTGTCCATGTACCCTCGTAGACCGAAAGCGGAAGCGTTAGCACAACGCGGTTGATGTAGTCGTACGTCTTCACGATCCGACCGATCAAGTACCGAAGACGGCACCTCCGAGTTCAGCACACGTTCAGCCCGATGACGTCCCTCGAACTCCGATCCAGCCGAGTGTTGAGGGAGATTTTCGTCAGCACGACGGCGTGGTGACGATGATGATGTTCTACCGACGCAGGGCTTCGCCTAAGCACCGCTACAGTATTATCGAGGTGGACTATGGTGGAGGGGGGCACCGCACACGGCTAAAAGATCAAATGACTCAATTGTTGTCTATGGGGTGCCCCCTGCCCCCGTATATAAAGGAGCAAGGGGGGTGCGGCCGGCCTAGGAGAGGGGCGCCAGGAGGAGTCCTACTCCTACCGGGAGTAGGACTCCCCCTTTTCCTTGTTGGACTAGGAGAGAGAGGGGAAAGAGGTGGAGGAGAAGAAGGAAGGGGGGCGCCGCCCCCCTCTCCTTGTCCTATTCAGACTAGGGGGGAGGGGGCGCGGCCCTTGCCCTGGCCACCTCTCCTCTATTCCACTAAGGCGCCGCCCCTCCTTGTCCTATTCGGGACTAGGGGGGAGGGGCGCGGCCCAGCCCTAGCCGCCTCTCCTCTCTTCCACCTAGGCCCACTAAGGCCCATTAAGTCCCCGGGGGGTTCCGGTAACCTCCCGGTACTCCGGTAAAATCCCGATTTCACCCGGAACACTTCCGATATCCAAACATAGGCTTCCAATATATCAATCTTATGTCTCGACCATTTCGAGACTCCTCGTCATGTCCGTGATCACATCCGGGACTCCGAACAACCTTCGGTACATCAAAACATAAACTCATAATATAACTGTCATCGAACCTTAAGCGTGCGGACCCTACGGGTTCGAGAACGATGTAGACATGACCGAGACACGTCTCCGGTCAATAACCAATAGCGGGACCTGGATGCCCATATTGGCTCCTACATATTCTACGAAGATCTTTATCGGTCAGACCGCATAACAACATACGTTGTTCCCTTTGTCATCGGTATGTTACTTGCCAGATTCGATCGTCGACACCTATTTCCATCCTATCAGTGGTGGTGGATTCTGTACAAGACCTTATATATCAGTATGTGGTGTTTGATCTCAACATCATTATTGTCTTGCTGCAATGCTTTCCATGTCTGGAGAATTTGTATATAAAGATGATGATTTCACGCACATTGAAAGCCCATATATAATGTACTACAATTAATTGTTCAGCTATCACTATTTCAACATAATATTTTTGAGACATTAACTGTTTTCAATCTTCATCTCTATTTAGGCACTAACACATGGAGAAAAAGGTATAATGAATTGATGGTGCAAGAAGCACCGGGATTTTCTTAGGTCTCATGACATTCATTTGAAGACAGTAACACTGGAATGATGTGCATCCAAAATTGCAAACACTAGCATTGTCACATTCTTCATGTTGAATGCGAGGGCACTATTGTCCATGAAGATTATGTTTTTTGACAAGATCTCTCATGGCCACAAGTGGTGAATGGCATAAAAAGAAATTTCAGGTGGACCTAAGGGATTCTGATCGTGCTCGGCATCTATTTACAATAGCTTGTCGTCATCCTGGAGCACTAGAATTTTTGTACTGGGATCTTGATTTTATGGATCAGACCGATCCATTTGATTGTGACTGCGGAAAACTTTCGTTGAGTTAGATGTCATTGTCCTGTTCAATCTGGATTTTATCTAAACCTGATGAGCAATTAATCCTCGTGCTTTTGTACTATTTGTAAGCTAGAGTTAGATATTGTTGCCCCTTTAACTCGGCTTTGACCCATATTTTCTTTCATACTAGGCCAATGGCTTGCCATTTCTTTAATTAAGACATAAATATTATAAGCATTCACAACATAGGGAAATAACATCACTCTCATGAGATCCTTGATATCTTTGTTCATACAGAACCCCAAGTTCTTAGCGCCCACCAGCACCCACAAACTTATTTTCAGCTAGCACACCAAATGGGCTATAATTCTTAATAAGAAAAGTTGCATGTTAGTGACAGATTTGGATTTGTTATTTGGGACCCATGAGGAAAAATGTATCCAGGGAGGTGCCAACTCAACAGTAAACATTGAGAAACCTGGTGTCGTGGCTTTGTCACGGCAGATGTCCTAGAGAAAGGACTTAGTCGTGGAGCCATCGCGACGGGTTAGCTTGAAGGGGTTAAAGCGGACACAAGGATGCAAGAGAGTTTATACTAGTTCGGCCCCTTTGAATTGAAGGTAAAAGCCTACGTCTAGTTGTGATGGAATTGATGGGGTTTCGATGACTAGGGAGCAAACGCTTCGCCTATGTCTCGAGTTGTTGTCTGTTGTTCTTTGAACCGCCGCCGGGTCGTCCATGTAAATTGGAAATTATAGGATACCAAATGCCCGCCGGCTGTTCCTATGTCTCGGGTTGTTCTCTGCGTGTGTCCGTTGACCCGTCGTCCCCTTATATACAGAGTCCCGTCGGTCACAGAGTCCCAATACCGGCTCATAGATGTGGTCCGTTTGGTCTCTACTTATTCCTAACTTACAATACAAGTTAACTACTAACGCCGGTTTACGGCTACAGGCCTTGAACCGACCATGGGCCTTGAGCCCTCATCTGCCTTCTTGGGCTTTAACATACTTAACTACTGACGAAGTTAACCCGGCCCAGATAGGCCGGTTTACGCCCAGTAGTAATATCCCCAACATTAGGCCCCAGATTGATTTGAACGGGTTCATGTCAATCCTTTAATAAAAGCTTCATCTTCAACATCTTCTATAAATTGGTAAACCGCCATGATGTCATCTTCTCTGATTGCTGTAAACCGGAGTGACGTCACCTGTCATAACGAAGCTATCCATTATGCTTCTTTGTTTAATAGATCTGCGGAAATCGAGGCGACAGCTCCGTTTCGTGGCCCCTTGATTGTCGCGCCTGACACATGTTCTTTCGCCTTATAAATAGGACCGAAGGGTCATTTCTTTTCTCCCCTTCGTGCCTTTCTTCTTCGTCTTCCTCGCGTCGCCAGCCTCGGAGCTCCGCCGCCGCCGTCGACCTCTGCCTCAACCTTGGCCGCTGCATCAACCTGAGCGCACCAGAGCATCGCGGCAACCTTCCGCGTCTTCCTCAGCTCCGGTAAATCTTCTATCCTTTCCCCCGCAGATCTGACCTAGGGTTTCACACTTCTTAAGTGTTCATCATCTGCCTCTTGCTCATACGATAGATCTTTAGATGGCTCCGCAAATCTTTATTCTGTGCAATGGTAGCTGTTTACCCTTCGCCTTCACTTACACATCTCAAAACCATAGATCTGTATGTACGTCTTGCTCATTGATTCGGTACTGCTCCTTTTGGACCTCTGAATATTTATCTTTTTTTTGAACTTGCTTCAGATCCATCGCTGTAGAGAAATATTACAAAATCTGTTTCTATAAACTTACTCATCTGCTTCAATGTTTAAACCCGGCGGTTTAACCTTGTAGGAAAAAATTGCCAAACCGGTATATACCATTAGTCCCCTTGTTGAACCGCCAGATGTTGTTGCTTCATAAAACTCCGGTTCAGATAGATCTGTCTCCGGTTTAACATTGCACATACCAATGTACCTTGATCAAATGCATTTTTGAACCGGGATCTTCTACCTTGTAGATTCCATCATGGCCAAGCAAGTATATGAATGCAATTGGGTCCCTTCTCACGTCACAGAGGCTCAACTGGACGATCTAGTCCTGATCGGCGCTTTAGGCAGCAAAGATACCATCTTGGAGGGCTCCTGGCAAAGAATGTCCTCCCACTCCTCAAAGAAGGAGAGGTTGTTGTTTTCATGTATCACTTAGCTCGGGGCTTTAAGCCGACCCGGTTTCTAAATTTTACCGAGATGTTTTGGCCGGATTCCAACTCCATCCACAGACACTGCCCAAATTCTGTTACAATATGTGTCACTTCCAAGTGCTCTGTGAAGCGTTCTTTCAAGAGGAGCCACAGTGGAATTGTTCCGAGACCTTTTCCATCTAACCGCCGTACTGAGTTTATACTGACCGGCTCCAATACGGTTTGGTGGGTGCGATCAGAAAAGGAAAGAGTCACATACCCTCACGCCAAACTGCAACAGCCACCCCAAAGAGTGGATCAGACATGGGTTCTACTGCCAGACACCTCCCCTGCTGGTGAGATCCCCTTGCCCGGCTTTCGTCCGGAGCGGGCTCAGCAATACACACCCTTTTCCGCAAAGATTGACTGCCCAGGAGAGAAGCAAATATGCTCCTCAACTGTCGAAGCTCAGAGCCTTTATGGCCAACGGTTTAACAGGGGTTGATCTCGCTCGCTGTTGGATATCATGGAGCATACTGCCCCTTAGTCAGCGCTCCGGTTTGATGTGCGAGTATACCGGCAGTGTTGATGACCCACTGCGACATTCCAAAATCCAGCTCACCGATGAAGAAATCACAGAGGCTGTGAATAAGATGCTGAATGAACCGGAACATATCTGTGCTAAAAACGGCCTGCTTCCCTTCTGTGCCACCAACAAACCGCCAGCTGTAAGACCTTGATTTTTTTTTTGCTGAATCTGTTATTGATATATCTGGTCATTGTTTAATATCAGTGTCTGTGTAATCAGGGCAATGATCCGTTTTGGAGCAACGAAATTGCCACGCGGCAGAAAACCAGAAAGAACAGACAAACCGTGAAAGAGCAACCCGGCAAAAAGGTACTAAAGCTGTAAAGAAGACTCAACGGAAAAGAACTACTGCACTCTCGGGCCGATGATGAAGATCATACTCTGGACCTTGAGGTAGAGCTTGACTCACTTGGCTTATTTTTCGCGTCTTATTGATGATGATATTTGTCAGGATGATGCCGAAGCCAGCCATGCTGATGCTGCAGAGGTAATTATTCTCTCTTCCGATTCAGAACCTTTGCCTTCGCTAAAAATCCGTCAGGCAAACCGGAAAGTTAAATTTTCTCATCCTCTTGCTTATTTGGATCCCAAATTTCTTATGAAGACCCAACAGCCGAAGCTCGTCGCACAACCCGGCACAGCGGCCAGGTAGTTACCTCCGACGGTTTATCGAACAGTCCGGTTTGGAAACGCCGTTCAGAGGTCTCTAATTTGCTTGTCAGTGATTGTCCTAAAGCGGGCTGATTTCGTCAACCTCTTAATCCATCTGACTCCGATAACCTGGTTACGTCCCACTCATCTTCTGGCGAGTCATCGGCTACTCAGCTTCCACCGCTCAAAACGGTGCTTGGGTAAGCTATACTTATTATGATACTTGCAGCACATCGCCTTAGAACATATGCTGTATTTGATTTTGTTATTCTTTTCAGGGCCAAACCTAGGCCAAGCAAGAAAGCCCGCCTGGACAAAGCGGCCGAAGAAGATCCCGTTCTTGAGACAGGCAAGACACCCGATCTTGAAGCGGCTATTCCTGAGGATATACCCAACGATCCACCGCAGCCAGACGACGATCTTATTGCTGAAGAAAGACCTACTGATGCCTCAGGTCCTGTCAATCAGCCCACAGGCTCCATCCAGATTGAGAGATCCACCGGTCCAGCAAAACCTACTGACAAGCCAACAGCCCCAGTGCAAACCGGCGATACTCAGGAAGACGAGGTTGTCATTACTGGCACTGGCCATACCGAGCCAAGCAATCTTGTTGCTTTGTACAAACATTCTGCCAAGGAAGAATTTGCTGCCTTTGGTAAAGGCAAGTGGAATGCTGATCTGGCAACTTACGCTGCTCTGAACGCCCCAGATATCCATTCCGGCTACCTGAACCGGCTGTATACCAGTCGTGACTATGAAGCCAGTCTGGTTAATATGATGAAGGATAAATACGAGGTAACTTCCATATGCTCTTTCCTGCTTGTACGCTTCAATACTTGCTGACTCTCCTAGCCCCCAAGGGCCGGTTTGTAATCTTCTTTCAAACCGGGACTTACTAACATAAATCTTGATACTTTGAAATTCGCCGATGTAGCCCCCAAGGGCCGGTTCAACTTAGCGTAGTTAAACCGGTACTTTAAGTAATTGAGATTGCCACATCAGAATATATATATGAGCAAATAACCATTAGCCCTCAAGTGCCAAGTTGAATACTTGTATTGATCTTGGGACTTTGTAAGCAATTGAAAGATGAAGATTGAATATGCATTAGCCCCCAAGTGCTAAGTGCATAACTTGTTATGTGGTTGGTACTTCAATCCTTGTACTGTTTTGTTGAAGCATATAATTGTCTGCATGCACGCGGAGCTGAAAATGAAAGAAAGCCAAGTCGCCGATCTCCAAGAAAACCTGAAAACCCAACAAGCTGAAACCTCCAAAGCAAAAGAGGAATTAACCAATGCTTTAAGCGCCATGGAACAGCTTAAGGAGAGCTTCAAGAAGAAGCGGGCGGATTGGGCCACTGAAAAGTCCGCTTTAATCAAACGAGCAGAGGATGCCGAGGCTGCACTAAAACCAGTGGCGGATGAACTGACCAGCATAAAGCGGCACGTGCATGCCATGACTACTGCTATGTTTGGTAAGTCAGTTTGACTTCTGAATTGGCTCTGCCTTCTTACAGAGTTGCCGGTTTATTAGCCCTTTATGGTATTTCAGGGACACGCATTGGTCACTTGGGGTCAGATGTGCGGAAGAAACTGAAAGCCGCCTATACATTGGTTGAACAATTGTATACTGGTGCCCATAGGATCATCTGTACCGCATCCCATAACAAACCGGCGCCCACTTTGATTCAAGACACTCTGATGAAACTGTCGGTGCTTCCTGCCCGGGTTGAAGAGCTGAAGAAATCTGCTGCTCGAACCGGTGCGATCAATGCCTTAATCCGGGCAAAAGCCTGGGTGCCGGATTTTGATCCTATTGAAGCGGCTCAGGGCTATCCCAGCTTGAAGGAAGACGGGTCAGAATTTGGTGAAGCGGATCTGCGAGCAATAAACCGGGAGGTACGTCCGCTAGCTTGTCAATTGGCTGAAGAAGCAGACTTGTCTCATTATCAAGCCCAATATGACAAGTCAGAACAAGCGAATAGCTGCACCAATCCATGAATCGGAAAATCTGATCCCTCCAATCCGTAAGCATACTTACGCTCCTGATATTGACCCATCATTGCTGATCCATGATGAGCTGTTTTTCAAGCATTAATGGGAATCGACTGGACAACTGTTGATTTCCAGCCACTGGGTAGAGAAACGGAGGCTGAAGCGGCGCAGGATGACCCACAACCATCAGGCCAGGCTGGTGACCAAGCTTGAACCGGAAGCCGGTTTTAAACTGCCTCTCCTTTGCGAAAAACAATGATATTATTATGGGCACCGTGTTGCCTTGTAATAGGCTAGCTGATACTTTTGATGTTGATATGCCTTCGTGCATAATTTGTTCTTCCTGTGGTGATGAACTTTCCAAAGCACTTTCTGCAATAAGAAACTCTTCAAGTGCCACCGCGGTTGTACCGTCAGGCGGAATATGATGTCTGCATATATGAAGTCAAAACATCCAAAAAATTAAGTATATGACCAAATTTTTGAGATACATAATACCTGCCATCGTTGAGCGTGAAGTTGGCTTGGCCAATCTTGAAGCGGAGTTTTGCAAACCCACACTGTTGGAGGAGATAACAGCTCCTGTATATATATGACGCTGGTTTACCATGTAAACCGTGCCGGGTTATAATAAACACCGTGTTACTCCATAAGAGGATGTTAACAACAAGGATCAAACCGGGCAAATAGTCTCCGGATTGACGTGAACTGTGTTCCGTCAATTGATTGGTTGAAAACTTTGTCGGTTTAAAAAAACGCAATAAAAAAGAAAAAAAGTATCTTGCAAAGAAAAGTGCGAAGCAAAAGCAATGACAAAACCGTTTGCAAAAAAGGTTTATTTGAGCTGATCAAATGGCGTTACCATGGCCGAACACGACCAAGCTCCCGTTAGGTGTAACTATGGTTCTAGTCAGCCAGGTCCCCAAATGAAACCGTGGCATTTATGCCGACCAAGTGGCATGGCAATGGTTCGGGTTCGACCAAGCCCCCAAGTGATTCTGTGGCCTTAGGCCGATCAAGAGGCATGACTGGTTCAGACGTGACCAAGTCCCCAAGTGATCTGGTGGCTCTCGCCTATCAAGAGGTATGGTATTGGTTCGGACACGACCAAACCTCCAAGTGATATAACACGATACTTTTAAAAAGCGAACTCAAGGGGTAAACCGGAGGCCGCTTTAGAACAACTCCGTGTAACCACACATGATGTAAAAGAACAGATACCCCGCTTTAGCTGAGGTTCCGGTTTATTATATTAATCATAATATATACATCGTTGTAATATGTACATAAGTAGAACCAATGGCTCAGGTATAATAAGGCCGAAGATGAGCTATGTTCCACGGCCTGTTGGTCTCCTCCTCTGATGTGACGTGAGTCCTTATGCTCTCGAATATCGATCAGATAGTATGACCCGTTGTGCAGATTCTTGCTGACCACGAAAGGCCCCTCCCAAGGTGGGGATAACTTATGCATATCAGTCTGATCTTGGATGAGCCGAAGCACCAAATCTCCTTCCTGGGTTCTGGTTCTGACTCGGCGACTGTGATAACGACGAAGATCCTGTTGGTAAATCGCCGATCGGGCGGCTGCTATGTCACGCTCTTCATCCAACCGGTCCAAAGCATCTTGCTGGTGCTGTCTCGTTGTCGCTTCAATATAAGCGTTCACACGAGGTGAATCATGACGGATATCACTGGGAGAACCGCCTCCGCTCCATAAACCATGAAGAACGGTGTGTATCCTGTTGATCTGTTGGGTGTTGTATTGATGCTCCATAACACAGATGGTAATTCTTCTACCCAACAACCCGGCGTTCTCTGCAAAGGAACCATGAGCCGGGGCTTGATGCCTCTCAAGATCTCTTGATTAGCTCTTTCTGCTTGACCATTGGACTGTGGGTGTGCCACTGATGAAACGTCGAGCCGGATGTGCTCCCGTTCGCAGAACTCCTTCATGGCACCTTTGGACAAATTGGTACCATTATCTGTGATGATACTGTGTGGAAAGCCAAACCGGAAAATCACTTTTTTAATGAACTGAACCTCGTGGCCGCATCACACTTGCTAACAGGTTCTGCCTCCACCCACTTTGTAAACTTGTCAACCGCCACCAGGAGGTGGGTCTTCTTATCTTTGGACCTTTTGAAAGGCCCAACCATATCCAGCCCCCAAGTCGCAAACGGCCAAGTAATTGGAATCATTCTCAATTCTTGAGCTGGTACATGAGCATGTCTTGAGAACTTTTGGCAACCATCACATCGTCTGACCAGATCCTCTGCATCAGCATGAGCAGTTAACCAATAGAAGCCATGGCGAAACGCTTTAGCCACCAGAGATTTTGAACCGGCGTGGTGACCACAATCTCCTGTGGATCTCACGCAAAATTTCACGGCCTTCTTCAGGAGACACACAGCGTTGAAATGCCCCTGACACACTGCAATGATGCAACTCGCCGTTGATAATAGTCATGGACTTGGATCGCCGGATTATCTGTCTGGGCCAGAGTCTCATCCTCTGGTAACTCGCCCCGGTTCTTGTACGCCAGGTAAGGAAGCGTCCAATCCGGAATAACATGAAGAGCTGCCACCAATTGAGCCTCCGGATCAGGAATAGCCAAATCCGCTTCACCAGGGATCTTGACCGACGGGTTGTGCAGCACATCCAGAAAAACATTGGGCGGGAACCGGTTTGCGCTGAGAGCCCAGCCGGCTTAAAGCGTCCGCCGCTTCATTTTTCCGCCGGTCCACGTGGTCCACCTGATAGCCTTTGAAATGACCTGCAACAATATCCACCTCACGACGATATGCTGCCATGAGTGGGTCCTTGGAGTCCCAAGTGCCAGACACTTGCTGAGCCACGAAGGTCCGAGTCACCGAAGCACTTAACTCGACTTAGATTCATCTCCTTAGCCATCCGGAGACCATGGAGCAAGGCTTCATACTCAGCTGCATTGTTAGTACAAGGGAACATTAAGCGGAGAACATAACAAAACTTATCACCTCGTGGGGAAGTTAATACGACTCCAGCCCCCGACCTTCCAATTGCCTGGATCCGTCAAAATGGATGGTCCAATATGTGTGATCCGGCTTTTCTTCAGGTGCTTGCATTTCCGTCCAATCATTGATAAATCAACCAAGTGCTTGAGACTTAATCGCCGTCCGAGGCACATACTTCAAATCGTGCGGCCCAAGCTCTATAGCCCACTTGGCAATCCGGCCAGTTGCTTCCCGGTTCTGGATGATATCCCCCAAAGGAGCAGAACTGACCACCGTAATTGGGTGCCCTTGGAAGTATTGTTTAAGCTTCCGGCTTGCCATAAAAACTCCATACACCAGCTTCTGCCAATGCGGATACCTTTGCTTGGACTCAATGAGTACCTCGCTGATATAATAGACCGGACGTTGAACCGGATGCTCCTTACCTGCCTCCTTTCGCTCCACCACAATAGCCACGCTGACCGCCCGAGCATTAGCAGCAACATATAGCAGTAACGGCTCCTTGTCAATGGGAGCGGCGAGCACAGGCGGATTGGCCAATTGCCGCTTTAAGTCCTCAAATGCTTCATCAGCAGCAGAACTCCAGACAAACTGATCCGTCTTCTTCAACATCTGATACAAAGGGATTGCCTTCTCACCAAGACGACTGATAAACCGGCTTAACGCGGCAATCCGGCCTGCCAGGCGTTGAACATCATTGATACACTTCGGTTTAGCCAGGGAGGTGATGGCTGTGATCTTCTCCGGATTAGCCTCAATTCCCCTATTGGACACCAGGAAGCCTAATAACTTGCCCGCCGGTACACCAAAGACGCATTTGTCCGGATTAAGCATCATCTTGTATGTCCTCAGGTTATCAAAAGTTTCCTTTAAATCACCAATCAGAGTCTCCTTCTCCCTGGATTTAACCACGATATCATCCACGTAGGCGTGTACATTACGGCCAATCTGTTTGTGTAGACAATTTTGCACACAACGTTGATAAGTTGCCTGGGCACTCTTGAGCCCAAAGGGCATAGACACATAGCAGAAGGCTCCAAAGGGAGTTATGAATGCCGTTTTCTCCTGGTCCTTAACTGCCATTTTGATCTGATGATAGCCAGAATATGCATCCAAAAAACTTAAACGCTCACAACCCGCCGTAGCATCAATAATTTGATCAATACGGGGGAGGGCAAAAGGATCTGCTGGACAAGCTTTATTAAGATCTGTGTAATCCACACACATGCGCCAGGTGCCGTTTTTCTTAAGGACCAGCACCGGATTGGCAAGCCACTCAGGGTGAAAAACTTCAACAAAAAGCCAGCTGCTAAGAGCCTGGCTACCTCTTCTCCAATCGCCTTGCGTCTTTCTTCGTTAAACCGGCGGAGGAACTGTTTCACCGGTTTGTATTTAGGATCCACATTAAGGGTGTGCTCAGCGAGTTGCCTCGGTACACCTGGCATGTCAGAGGGCTTCCATGCAAAAATGTCCCGATTCTCACGGATGAACTCGATGAGCGCGCTTTCCTATTTCGGATCCAAATTAGCACTGATGCTGAACTGCTTGGACGAATCGCCAGGTACAAAGTCAACAAGCTTAGTTTCTGCTGCCGATTTGAACTTCAGGGCCGGATCATGCTCCGTAGTTGGCTTCTTTAATGGAGTCATGTCCGCCGGATCAACATTGTCCTTATAATACTTCAGCTCCTCGGTGGCACAAACCGACTCTGCATAGGCCGCATCTCACTTCCTCACACTCCAAAGCGATTTTGCGGCTTCCGTGAACCGTTATTGTCCCCTTGTGACCCGGCATCTTGAGCTGCAAATACACATAACAGGGCCGTGCCATAAACTTGGCGTAGGCCGGTCGCCCAAATAGGGCGTGATATGGACTTTGGATTTTCACCACTTCAAACATCAATGTCTCCGACCTGGAATCATGATCATCCCCAAAGGCCACTTCCAGAGCTATCTTACCAACAGGATATGCTGATCTGCCAGGTACTACACCGTGGAACACCGTATTAGACGGTTTAAGATTTTTATCTGTCAGTCCCATACGACGGAAGGTCTCATAGTACAAGATATTAATGCTGCTACCTCCATCCATGAGCACCTTGGTGAACTTATAACCTCCCACCTGAGGCGCCACCACCAGAGCCAACTGACCCGGATTATCGACCTGGGGAGGGTGATCCTCTCTGCTCCATATGATTGGCTGTTCAGACCAACGTAGATAACGGGGTATGGCCGGTTCAACAGAGTTGACCGCCCGCCTCTGAACCTTCCGGTCTCGCTTGTCCAAGCTAGTGGTGAAGACATGGTACTGCCCACTACTCAACTGCTTTGGGTTGCTCTGGTAACCTGACTGTTGCTGCTGTTGGTTGTAACCACCCTGGTTGTTCTGACTATTTTGACCATTATGTCCGCCCGGATTACCATTAAATCCTGAACCGGAACTTCCTCCACCGTAACCCGGCCCGGATCCTGAGCCACCGCCAGATTCGTGATCATACCGGAAATTATTAGAATTCTTGAACTCCTGCATAATAAAGCAATCCTTCCAAAGGTGGTTTGCTGGGCCTCCTTCGTTCCATGTCTTGGACAGGGCTGGCTCAGCAGTAGTTTAGGCGGTCTGGGTTAGGTTGCCCCTTACGATTCGGTTACCCCTGCGTCGCTGGCCATTTGTCCTGTGCGTTGGTATTAGCACAAATGTCATACCATCCGCTACTGCCTCCACCACATTGCCTGCCCAGTGATGCTGCTGACCTGAGTTGCTGTTCCTCTCCCTTCCCTGTCTTGTCATCATCAGATTCAGGATCCTTGGTACTATCAGAATCAGCATATTTCACCAAAGCGGCCATGAGGGTCCCCATGTCTGTGCAATGACGCTTCATTCGTCCCAACTTCAGCTTCAGGGGTCCAAACTGGCAGTTGCCTTCTAGGGTTAATACTGCGGTGTCAGCGTTGATGCGGTCTGATGAGTGCAACACTTGTGAAACCCGGCGCACCCAATGAGTCGTTGATTCTCCTTCCTCCTGGACGCATGCAGCTAAGTCCACTATCGACATAGGCTGTTTACATGTATCCTTGAAATTGCTGATAAACCGGGCTCGTAATTGGGCCCATGAACTGATAGAATTAGCCGGCAAGCTTTTTAACCAAGTACGGGCCGTTCCTTCAAGCATCATGGTGAAGTATTTCGCACACGCCGCGTCATCCACATCAAGCATCTCCATGGCCATCTCATAGCTCTCCACCCATGTCTCTGGAGGTTGATCCGCCGTGTAATTTGGTACCTTGCGCGGGCCTTGAAATCCTTGGGCAGGCGCACATTGCGTAAAGCGGGGATAAGGCAAGGCACCCCCAAAGAACTAGAAGTAACACCAGGTTCGATCAAGGTGTTGGACGAACCGGCGTGAGCTGCCGAGCCTGATGCTGTGTGGCTAACTCGGCCTCCCTGCGCGCGCGAGCCCGGTCCACCACTCCCTGAGCGTTATCAGCACCACCCGCCGGGTTGTTGTCCACGGGGTGCCCCACGTCGTCATTACTCGACTGCTCGGTTCATCCACTGCAAACGCATAGCTCCGGCTTGGACGGGGGGTCGAGTGGATCCGGTCGCGGCTGTACGAGTATGCTTCCTGTTGGACCAAAGCTGTCCTCAGAAGCTCCTTGACCCGTCGCGTCTCTACTGCCTGCGGCGATCACCTTCAATTGGAATGGCCTCCAGCCGTGCAGCAGCGGCAACGAGATTGTCCATCGGGTTGGAGTAGTGACCCGGAGGTGTTAAAACAGCCTGAGGTATAACGGTGTTTTGACGAGGCGGGTCCATCTGACGAGGCTGAACCGGTGCACCGGTCCCGGGAGCTTTCCGCCCGGTTTCCCTCCAGCGGATTGCCGGTTCCTACTCCTGGAGTGTTGAAAAGGTCTCTGGCCTCAAAAACCGGAGGCAAACGGGATCGGTACTTCCTCCTCATGACTTCCTGCGACGCACTCTGGTCCAACATGAGCCTGTAGGCTTGTGCGTCTAAAGCGGCCCGCTCCGTGGCCATCCTGGTGTCCTCAGCTGCCAGATCTGCCTTGGCCTGGGTGATCTGTTCCTTCACTTTTGCAATCTCGGCGTTGTGAATGCCCTGATCCGCCGGATTAGCCTCCGCCATAAGCACAGCCAATGCATCAAATAGCTCTGATAGAACTTGAGCCGGCGGCGCACAGGGCCTCCTGCCCCGGCAGCCATCGCTGCTGTTGAACCGGAGGTTGTTGCTGCAGCGGTCGAAGAATGAAGCGCTGCTTGTGTGCCAGTCATGAATATTCCAACCCGGTTGGGCAGACCAGAGGGGTCCGGAATACTGTCGCCATCGGAACAGCCCCCAATCCGACCGTCTTGTAGCTAATAAAGAGATTCGGTTTCTCCGGTCGAGGACTCGTCATCGGAACAAACGACGGTATCGCCGCGAGATTCCGATCCATCCTCATAACTTCCTCCATGGATGACTCCCACGAAGGCACGCTTCATGGCCGGTTTAACTCGGGCGGATCACGCACGCTGAGCCGTCTTGACGAGGTCGGTGTAGATGTCCGTCTCAGGGCCGGGTTCACCGATCTTGCCAATGAAAACGTGAATGCCTCCAAAGGGGACCCGGTAACCGTATTCAATTGAGCCGGCCTCGGGGCCCCAGCCTGCATCGTCGATGTAGAACTTGCCGCGACGACTCTTAGTCATCCGGCCTACAGCGTAGCCCTCGAGTCCTTCAAAGCGGCCCTGCAAGAACCGGAAACCATCGTTCATAATTTTTCATACATGTCACTCTTGAATCATTGCACATCTCGGTACACCATCGGAGGCATTCACATAGAGTCATATTTTGTTCTAAGTATCGATTTGTAATTCTTGAGTTGTAAGTATATAAAGGTGTGATGATCATCATTATTAGAGCATTGTCCCAGTGAGGAAAGGATGATGGAGACTATGATTCCCCCACAAGTCAGGATGAGACTCCGGGCGGAAAAAAAGAGGCCATAAAAAAGAGAAAATGCCCAAATAAAGAAATGATGAGAGAAAAAGAGAGAAGGGACAATGCTACTATCCTTTTTCCACACTTGTGCTTCAAAGTAGCACCATGATCTTCATGATAGAGAGTCTCTATTTTGTCACTTTCATATACTAGTGGGAATTTTTCATTATAGAACTTGGCTTGTATATTCCATGATGGGCTTCCTCAAAATGCCCTAGGTCTTCGTGAGCAAGCAAGTTGGATGCACACCCACTTAGTTTCTTTTTGAGCTTTCATACTTTATAGCTCTAGTGCATCCGTTGCATGGCAATCCCTACTCACTCACATTGATATCTATTGATGGGCATCTCCATCAGCCCGTTGATACGCCTAGTTGATGTGAGACTATCTTCTTCTCCTTTGTCTTCTCCACAACCACCATTCTATTCCACCTATAGTGCTAGTCCATGGCTCACGCTCATGTATATTGCGTGAAGAATGAAAAAGTTTGAGAACATCAAAAGTATGAAACAATTGCTTGGCTTGTCATCGGGGTTGTGCATGATTTAAATATTTTGTGTGATGAAGATAGAGCATAGCCAGACTATATGATTTTGTAGGGATAGCTTTCTTTGGCCATGTTATTTTGAGAAGACATGATTACTTTTGTTAGTATGCTTGAAGTATTATTATTTTTATGTCAATATTAAAATTTTGTTTTGAATCTTTCAGATCTGAACAATCATGCCACAATAAAGAGAATTACATTGATAATTATGTTAGGTAGCATTTGAAGGAAATATGCCCTAGAGGCAATAATAAAGTTATTATTTATTTCCTCGTATCATGATAAATGTTTATTATTCAGGCTAGAATTGTATTAAACCAGAAACATAATACATGTGTGAATACATAGACAAACATAGTGTCACTAGTATGCCTCTACTTGACTAGCTCATTAATCAAAGATGGTTGAGTTTCCTAACCATAGACATGAGTTTTCATTTGATAAACGGGATCAAATCATTAGGAGAATTGTGTGTTTGACTTGACCCATTTCGTTAGTTTAGCACTTGATCATTTTAGTTTACTCCTATTGCTTTCTTCATGACTTATACATGTTCCTATGACTATGAGATTATGAAACTCCCGATTACCGGAGGAACACTTTGTGTGCTACCAAACGTCACAACGTAACCGGGTGATTATAAAGGTGCTCTACATGTGTCTCCAATGGTGTTCGTGGAGTTGGCATAGATCAAGAATAGGATTTTTCACTCCGATTGTCAGAGAGGTTTCTCTGGGCCCTCTCGGTAATGCACATCACTATAAGCCTTGCAAGCAATGTGACTAATGAGTTAGTTACGGGATGATGCACTACAGAATGAGTAAAGAGACTTGCCGGTAACGAGATTGAACTAGGTATTGAGATACCGATGATCGAATCTCAGGCAAGTAACATACCGATGACAAAGGGAACAACGTATGTTGTTATGCGGTTTGACCGATAAAGATCTTCATAGAATATGTAGGAACCAATATGAGCATCCAGGTTCCGCTATTGGTTATTGACCGGATACGTGTCTCGGTCATGTCTACATAGTTCTCGAACCCGTAGGGTCCACACGCTTAAAGTTCTATGACGATCGGTATTATGAGTTTATATGTTTTGATGTACTGAAGGTGGTTCGGAGTCTCGGATATGATCACAGACATGACGATGAGTCTCAAAATGGTCGAGACATAGAGATTGATATATTGGAAGCCTACATTTGGACATCAGAAGAGTTCCGGGTGAAATCGGGATTTTACGGAGTGCCGGAGGGGTTACCGGAACCCCCCGGGGGTTAATGGGCCTTGTTGGGCCCTAGTGGAGAGAGAGGGGCCGGGCCAGGGCGGCCGCGCGCCCCCTCCCCTCTGGTCCGAATTGGACTAGGAAGGGGGGCGGCGCCCCCCTTTCCTTCTCCTTCTCCCCCTTCCTTTCCCCTCCTAGTAGGAGTAGGAAAGAGGGGAGTCCTACTCCTACTAGGAGGAGGAGTCCTCCTCTGGCGCCCTACAGAGCCGGCCGGCCCCCCCTTGCTCCTTTATATACGGGGCAGGGGCACCCTAAGAGGTACACAAGTTGATCATTGATCTCTCCCAGCCGTGTGCGGTGCCCCCCTCCACCATAATCCACCTCGGTCATACTGTAGCGGTGCTTAGCGAAGCCCTGCCACGAATAGCTTCATCAACATCGTCACCACGCCATCGTGGCTGACGAAACTCTCCTCGAGCTCTACTGGATCGTGAGTTCGCGGAATGTCACCGAGCCGAACCGTGCTGAACGCGGAGAGGCCAGTGTACGTACGATTCACGGTACGAGGGATCGGTCGATCGTGAAGACGTACGACTACATCAACGGCGTTGTCATAACGCTTCCGCTTAACGGTCTACGATGGTACGTGGACGACTCTCCCCTCTCGTTGATATGCATCACCATGATCTTGCGTGTGCGTAGGAAAATTTTGAAATTACTACGTTCCCCAACAGTGGCATCCGAGCCAGGTTTATGCGTAGATGTTATATGCACGAGTAGAACACAAGTGAGTTGTGGGAGATACAAGTCATACTGCTTACCAGCATGTCATACTTTGGTTCGGCGGTATTGTTGGATGAAGTGGCCCGGACCGACATTACGCGTACGCTTACGCGAGACTGGTTCTACCGACGTGCTTTGCACACAGGTGGCTGGCGGGTGTCAGTTTCTCCAACTTTAGTTGAACCGAGTGTGGCTATGCCCGGTCCTTGAGAAGGTTAAAACAACACTAACTTGACGAACTATCGTTGTGGTTTTGATGCGTAGGTAAGAACGGTTCTTGCTCAGCCCGTAGCAGCCACGTAAAACTTGCAACAACAAAGTAGAGGACGTCTAACTTGTTTTTGCAGGGCATGTTGTGATGTGATATAGTCAAGACATGATGCTATATTTATTGTATGAGATGATCATGTTTTGTAACGGAGTTATCGGCAACTGGCAGGAGCCATATGGTTGTCGCTTTATTGTATGCAATGCAATCGCCCTGTAATTGCTTTACTTTATCACTAAGCGGTAGCGATAGTCGCAGAAGCAATAGATGGCGAGACGACAACGATGCTACGATGGAGATCAAGGTGTCGCGCCGGTGACGATGGTGATCATGACGGTGCTTTGGAGATGGAGATCAAAGGCACAAGATGATGATGGCCATATCATATCACTTATATTGGTTGCATGTGATGTTTATCCTTTATGCATCTTATTTTGCTTTCTTTGACGGTAGCATTATAAGATGATCTCTCACTAAATTTCAAGGTAAACGTGTTCTCCCTAAGTATGCACCGTTGCCAAAGTTTGTCGTGCCCAGACACCACGTGATGATCGGGTGTGATAAGCTCAACGTTCATCTACAACAGGTGTAAGACGGTTTTACACACGCAAAATACTCGGGTTAAACTTGATGAGTCTAGCATATGCAGATATGGCCTCAAAACACTGAGACCGAAAGGTCGAGCGTGAATCATATAGTAGATATGATCAACATAGTGATGTTCACCATTGAAAACTACTCCATTTCTCGTGATGATCGGTTATGGTTTAGTTGATATGGATCACGTGATCACTTAGATGATTAGAGGGATATCTATCTAAGTGGGAGTTCTTAAGTAATATGATTAATTGAACTTAAATTTATCATGAACTTAGTACCTGATAGAATTTTTCTTGTCTATGTTATTGTAGATAGATGGCCCGTGTTGTTGTTCTGTTGAATTTTAATGTGTTCCTTGAGAAAGCAAAGTTGACAGATGATGGTAGCAATTACACGGACTGGGTCCGTAACTTGAGGATTATCCTCATTGCTGCACAGAAGAATTACGTCCTGGAAGCACCGCTAGGCGCCAGGCCTGCTGCAGATGCTGCTGATGACGTTAAGAACGTCTGGCAGAGTAAAGCTGATGACTACTCGATAGTTCAGTGTGCCATGCTTTACAGCTTAGAACCGGGACTTCAACGACATTTTGAACATCATGGAGCATATGAGATGTTCCAGGAGTTGAAGTTAATATTACAAGCAAATGCCCGGATTGAGAGATATGAAGTCTCCAATAAGTTCTACAGCTGCAAGATGGAGGAGAATAGTTCTGTCAGTAAAAATATACTCAGAATGTCTGGATACCATAACCACTTGACTCAACTGGGAGTTAATCTTCCTGTTGATAGTTTCATTGACAGAGTTCTTCAATCACTGCCACCAAGCTACAAGAGCTTCGTGATGAACTATAATATGCAAGGGATGGATAAGACTTTTCCCGAGCTCTTCGCAATGCTAAAAGCTGCGAAGGTAGAAATCAAGAAGGAGCATCAAGTGTTGATGGTCAACAAGACCACCAGTTTCAATAAAAAGGGTAAAGGGAAGAAGAAAGGGAACTTCAAGAAGGACGGCAAACAAGTTGCTGCTCAAGAGAAGAAACTCAAGTCTGGACCTAAGCCTGAGACTGAGTGCTTCTACTGCAAACAGACTGGTCACTGCAAGCGGAACTGCCCCAAGTATTTGGCGGATAAGAAGGATGGCAAGGTGAACAAAGGTATATGTGATATACATGTTATTGATGTGTACCTTACTAGAGCTCACAGTAGCACC
Source organism: Triticum urartu (assembly GCF_003073215.2). Classification (NCBI taxonomy): domain Eukaryota; kingdom Viridiplantae; phylum Streptophyta; class Magnoliopsida; order Poales; family Poaceae; genus Triticum; species Triticum urartu. Next base: position 6,764,904 of record NC_053023.1, read on the forward strand.
TGGGTATTTGATACTGGTTCTGTTGCTAATATTTGCAACTCGAATCAAGGACTACGGATTAAGCGAAGACTAGCTAAGGATGAGGTGACGATGCATGTGGGAAATGGTTCCAAAGTTGATGTGATCGCCGTCGGCACGCTACCTCTACATATACCTTTGGGATTAGTTTTAGACCTGAATAATTGTTATTTGGTGCCAGCGTTGAGCATGAACATTATATCTGGATCTTGTTTGATGTGAGAACATTATATCTGGATCTTGTTTGAGTAATATCTTTTATGGTTATTGAGGGAGTCCTGGATTAGGGCGTCTCCGGACAGCCGGACTATATCCTTTGGCCAGACTGTTTGACTATGAAGATACAAGATTGAAGACTTCGTCCCGTGTCCGGATGGAACTCTCCTTGGCGTGGAGGCAAGCTAGGCAATACGGATATGTGTATCTACTCGTTTGTAACCGACCTTGTGTAACCCTAGCCCTTTCCGGTGTCTATATAAACCAGAGGTTTAGTCCGTAGGACAACAACAATCATACCATAGGCTAGCTTCTAGGGTTTAGCCTCTCCGATCGCGTGGTAGATCAACTCTTGTAATACCCATATCATCAAGAATAAATCAAGCAGGACGTAGGGTTTTACCTCCATCAAGAGGGCCCGAACCTGGGTAAAACATCGTGTCCCCTGCCTCCTGTTACCATCCGCCTTAGGCGCATAGTTCGGGACCCCCTACCCGAGATCCACCGGTTTTGACACCGACATTGGTGCTTTCATTGAGAGTTCCTCTGTGTCGTCGCTGTTAGGCTTGATGGCTCCTACGATCATCGATAGCGATGCAGTCCAGGGTGAGACTTTTCTCCCCGCACAGATCTTGTTTTCGGCGGCTTCGCACTACGGGCCAACTCGCTTGGCCATCTAGAGCAGATCGAAAGTTACGCCCCTAGCCACCAGGTCAGGTTTGGAAGCTTAAACTACACGGCCGATATCCACGGAGACTTGATCTTCGACGGATTCGAGCACCTGCCTTGTGCGTCACACGGTCACGATGAGTACATTTTAGCTCTACCATCGGACAGTGTTCAGGAGATCGCACCGGCAGCCGCTCCGACCCTCAATTCGGAGCCAGTTGCGCCATCCATGGACGGGTGGATGGACCCCGCCACGGAGGCCTTATCCTCAGCGGCGATTGAGCCGAACATCGACCTTACCCTGCACGAGAGCCGTGTTGTCAAACTGCCGAATCCCTCTCCGGCCACGGACTCTGAACCGCCTGCGCCCGTTCCTAGCGAATCCGATTGGGCGCCGATCATGGAGTTTACCTCCATGGATATTTTTCAGCACTTTCCCTCTGGCGACATACTGAACTCATTAAGGTCTCTCTCCTTGTCAGGAGGATCCTGGCCGAACTACGTCCGGCAGGATTGGGATGCGGATGACGAAGAAATTCGCCGCCCACCCACCACCCACTTAGTAGCCACTATCGGCGACTTAACCGACATGCTAGACTTTGACTCTGAAGACATCGACGGTATGGACGACGATGCGGGAGATGAAGAGGAACCACTGCCCATGGGGAACTGGACAACCACCTCATCATACGAATAATATACATGTGGAACACACCCAACAGTAATAGGAATGCGATGAGACTGCGGAGATGACCCCTCCAAGAAGCAACCCAAGTGCCGACGTCAGCGGCGCGCTCTAAGTCCCGCCAAAGCAAAGTGGTGATACGGCACAGGAGATAATAGCACTCCGATAGTGCGAAGATGGCAATAATCTCCAGCACGATTTAGGGCAGGAGGATGGAGAGGCAGCCCTCCTGAGAGAGCGGTAGACGAGGAGGAATGATAATTACACGCCTCCCTCCGAAGACGAGGCAAGCCTCGACGATGACAAATTCATCATGCAGAGGATCTGTCGAACAAGGAGCGCTCAAGCGCCGGCTTATAGCCGACAAATAGCCTTAAGAAAAAGCAGCAGCAGCTTCAAGCTGATCAAGATCTGCTAGCTGACAGATGTACTAAAGTCATGGCGGAAGGAATATAAACTCGAACGCCCCTCCAAGAGTTTACCAAATGCAGGTGCTACCCCGACTGGAGGAGGAAGCGTATGATGCGGCTGATCGGCCACCCCATGTTCGCGACAGAGAGGCACAGCCAAAAGCTCAGCCCGCACCCCGACGCCATTCAAATAAAGGCATGGGAAATACGCCAGACCTGCGAGACGTATTGGAGGACAAAGCAAAACATGCAAGAATCGATCTACTGATCACAAGGGCGCGCACTACTTGAGACGATAATCGTCACGCCGGATACAGTAAAAGTAAATCCGACAGGGCCGAGCACAGCGGGCAAGACTCATTGGAGCTGCATCGCGATATAGCCCAGTACAAAGGCGCCACACACCCCTTATGCTTCACAGACGAAGTAATGGATCATCAAATCCCAGAGGGATTCAAACCCGTAAATATAGAATCATACGATGAGACAACAGATCTTGCGGTATGGATCGAGGATTTCCTCCCTGCATATCCACATGGCATGCGGTGATGATCTACACGCCATTAAATACCTCCCACCCAAACTCAAAGGACCAGCTCGGCATTGGCTCAATAGCTTGCCAGCAGAATCCATTGGCTGTAGGGAAGATCTGGAAGCCGCATTCCTCGATAACTTTCAGGGCACTTATGTGCGACCACCAAGATGCCGGTGACTTGAGCCACATAATTCAGCAGCCAGAGGAATCGGCCAGAAATTTCTGGACACGGTTCCTAACAAAGAAAAATCAAATCATCGACTGTCCAGATGCAGAGGCCCTAGCAGCTTTCAAGCACAACATCCGCGACGAGTGGCTAGCCCGGCACCTTGGTCAGGAAAAGCCGAAATCTATGGCAGCCCTCACGACACTCATGACCCGCTTTTGTGCGGGAGAAGACAGCTGGCTGGCTCGCAGTAATACCATATCAAAGAACCATGGTACTTCAGATACCAAGGACGGCAATAGCAGGTCACGTCGCAACAAACATAAGCACCACATTAACAGTGATAATACTGAGGATACGACAGTCAATGCCGGATTCAAAGGCTCTAAACCCGGTCAGCGGAAAAAGCCATTCAAACAAAGCACTCCGGGCCCGTCCAGTTTGGACCGTATACTCGATCGCTCGTGTCAAATACACGGCACCCCCTGACAAGCCAGCCAACCACACCAACAGGGATTGTTGGGTGTTCAAGCAAGGCCGGACAAGTTAATTGCTGAAAACAAAAATAAGGGGCCACATAGCGATGACGAGGAGGAGCCCCGCAGCCGAATACCGAATAAAGAGGTTCCCCCCACAAGTGCGGACGTGAACATGATATACGCAACCCACATCCCCAAGTGGGAGCGGAAGCGTGCGCTCAGGGACGTATATGCGTTGGAGCTAGTCGCCCCAAAGTTCAACCCATGGTCCTCCTGTCCATCACCTTGATCGCAGGGACCACCCCACTAGTATCCGTCATGGCGGATTTTCCGCACTGGTCCTAGACCCAATCATTGACGGATTTCACCTCACTCGAGTCCTTATGGATGGCGGCAGCAGCCTCAACCTGCTTTACCAGGACACAGTGCGCAAAATGGGTATAGACCCCTCAAGGATCAAACCCACAAAAATGACCTTTAAAGGCGTCATTCCAGGTGTAGAGGCCCATTGCACAAGCTCAACTACACTGGAAATGGTCTTCGGATCCCCGAATAACTTCCGAAGCAAAGAATAAATCTTCGATATAGTCCCGTTCCGCAGTGGCTATCATGTACTGCTCGGGCGAACCGCATTTGCGAGATTCAATGCGGTACCGCATTATGCATACCACAAGCTCAAGATGCCAGGACCTCGGGGGTCATCACAGTTAATGGAAACACAGAGCGCTCTCTTCGCACGGAGGAGCACACTGCGGCCCTTGCAGCAGAAGCGCAAAGCAGCCTCTCAAGGCAATCCACCAGTTCGGCGTTTCAAGACTCGGACACCTTCAAGCGCGCTTGGAGTAATCGGCAACTAGACCGCCTGGCACGATCTGAGCTCGCGTAGCAAGGCGGTCCCCACCCCAGTCCCAGCCAAACAGCGAAATCCGTGCCACGCGTACATAATTACGCATTAAAAATACCATGGGCACAGGTGGGGAGGGGGGCACAACTACGGCACGCCCCAAGACGCGGCTTAAACCGCACTAGGGGCTTCCCGCTTTGTTATCTTTCTCTTTTCAGGACTTTAATCTCTGAAAACCTTATCTGGCAGCATGATTGCCGAACACATGATGCAGCAACCAAGGAGGTAGAAAGCTACGTCACACCATGGAACTCCCAGGTGGATTACGATAACGAGTGAAATATTTGCTTTAATACTATTCCTCAGCTTGCCCTTGGAAGGGACATAGTCCTACTTTTTGCTTATCGCACTATCTGTATCATTCTGCTTTAACGCACCTTTTTGAATAAACAATGCATAGCATTAAGACTATTATTGCATTCTTCCTTTTTTTATATATATGTGTTCATTAATGACGCCTTGCAACAGTACACTTTGGTACGGCCAATACACCAGGGGCTTAAATACCCCACAATATGGTGTGAGAAGTCCGAACACTTTCACAGGTGCGGCACCCCGAACTTATAGCATTATATGCATCAGCTCCGAATCATGTCTTTGGTCAAATGTTGGGTTTGCCCGGCTCCTATGTTTTGGTACCTTACGTTCCGCTCTATCGGCTAAGGTAGCACTAGAACTACTGCAATTGTGCCCCGGTTCTGCTGGGCTAAGCATCTCAGTAGAGAAAGCTAAAACTGACTGTCATGATAAGGCGAGAGACTGGTCGTTGTTCGGCGAGGTTTTGAGTCCCTAAAGACTTATGCCGCTTAGAGCGAGGAGCCGGTCCTGTCCGGCTTAAAGGCATGTATCGCGCCCCGAATTCGGCCTTCCGAATACCAGGGGCTTCGCCGAAATTTAAAATTATAGAATTCTATGGCTAAGTGAGAGTGATAAAGCATTATTAGTCCGGTTTCCTTGTTCGCTGTGCTGAGCACCTCCCTCGAAGGACCCAAAAATGGGAACAAGAGTGCTCAGGTTTATCCCGAACACCCCAGCACTCGCGGCATGGGGGAAGAAGCCGAGAACTAGCCATCTCTCAGATTGGATAAACATCCAAACATAAGGTAATATTTTAAAATCAAACAAGCGTTGCATAGCGCATATGAAACAAGTTTTCATCATACAGGAATCACACGAGAAGTTTACTCAAATATTACATCTTTCGTGCACTCGTCCGCTACGAGACGGGCACCCTTCAGAACACCCTCGTAGTATATCTCGGGGTGGCGATGCTCCTTGCCCTCCGGCGGCCCTTCCTTGATCAGCTTCACGGCGTCTAGCTTGACCCATTGCCACTTCACACGGGCGAAAGCCCGGCGTGCACCTTCGATGTAGACGGATCGCTTGACGACTTCCATCCATGGGCAGGCATCCACAAGCCGCCTCACCAGGCCGAAGTAGCTGTTCGGAAGAGCGTCGCCAGGCCACAACCAGACTATAAAGCCCTTCATGGCCTATTCGGCCGCCTTGTGTAGCTCGACCAGCCGCTTTAGCTGGTCGCTCATTGGCACCAGGTGTTCGGTCCCAGTATATTGCGCCCAGAACAACTTCTCCGTTGAGCTTCCCTCCTCGGCCTGGTAAAACTGTGCGGCATCCGACACGCTGCGGGGCAAATCTGCGAATGCTCCTGGAGAGCTCCAGATTCGGGTAAGTAATAGGTAATTTACTTTCACATGATTGCTTTGCATATAGAATGCTTTACCCGCCGCTATCTTCTTCATCGCATCAATCTCCTGGAGGGCCCTTTGGGCTTCGGCCTTGGCATTCTTCACGCTCTCAAGGGCCGCAGCAAGCTTAGACTCTCGCGTCTTCGAGTCAAGCTCCAACGCCTCGTGCTTCGTCACGAGAGCTTGGAGCTCTTGCTGCACCTCGCCCACCCGCGCCTCCTGCTTTTTCGCTCGGTGCGCTCCTTGGCCGCTTTGTTTTCGGCCTCGGATAGTGCTTGTTGCAGGGTCGCCACTTCGGTAGTGGCCCCTGGCAAATTTATGATGGTCCTGTCATTTTGCAATCACATATTTTTATATATACACATCTATAGACTAGGTATTACTTACCTTTGTTCTCCTCGAGCTGCCTCTTGGCAAGGCTGAGCTCTTCCTTGGACCCTTTGAGGTCCTTCTTCAGTACGGCGACCTCCGCAGTCAGTGCGGCAGAGGCCAGCAGCGAAGCCTGCATACGCATATAGACATACTTATATTAACTCCTAGCG
>NC_053023.1:6772233-6874154 GCF_003073215.2 Triticum urartu
TCATCTGCTCTAGGCAAATATGGCACAAAACACCTCTAATGGCCTGCAGTAACGGAGCACGCCTCTGACGGGACCTCGAATGTCAGGCATAACCGTGATGGTAATAAGGCACCAGAGAAACAACTCTGGTAAACGTAGACCTCGGAGTACAACTCGAATATATCCGCAAGTGTCGGGGTATCACCTTGATGGCAACAATCCGTCAGATAGAGATTGACGAGTTGCGGAAGTCAGAGCACAACTCTGAGAAAGTAGCATGTGTCGTGGTATCACCCCGACGGCCGTAAATCGTCCAAAAACAACAGTTTTGAGAACATGGGAAAGGTGGATCATGGCTCTGACAACGTAGCCGATATCAGGGCATCACCCTAATGGTAACCTAATCGTTGGAGTGTCACACCAACGGTGGCATGAGTTCCAGAGCAGAACTCTAGAAGTACCAAGACAATTCTACCTGTAATATATAACTCTCATTGGTGACTCCCGCGATCTCCCACCACAGGCGAAAAAGATGGGATGTAAGTCCGGTACAGAAGCACTTTGAGTTTAGTTCTGGTACAGAATATAACTCTCGAGGCATCCCTTCAATGGGCTTTGTCTAGTAACAAAATAAATTCATGTCCTAGGTAGAAATAAAGTCAGATATCACCTAAGCTTACTCGTCACTCACATAACGGTTGCGACCCACTTTGCCCACCAGGCTAGAGGTCATTTAGACCTTAATACATGTTTTAAATATCCTATTTCAGGAAAGTCTGGATCTCATCAAGGCCAATCTGCCGGTTAACGACAAGGTCGCGGTTATAAACCACAGTTTGTTTGGAGGAAGAAATCAAAGACAAGCAGATACTTGAAGTGCTCGGGCACTACGGCCGATGGCATGCCCCCTGGTTATATAGGCAAAGAGGATATAAGAGGGCTATCAACGACGGGGTGCCCCAGACCTGCTCCTCAGAGTCCTCGGGGGAATGCATCGCCAGCTTGTGGCAGACGACAAGGACTCCATTGTCTACTGTATTAGGCACAAACCTTAGTTCTCATACTCCCTCTGCCCGGAAATACTTGTTCGAGAAATGGATGTATCTAGACATATTTTAATTTAAATGCATTCATTTGTGTCCATTTCCATGATAAGTATTTTCGGACGAAGGGAGTATAAGACTAGAGTAATCAATCCAGAAAAACAGGAGTATAATATTATCTCGATCCGAGGGCCTGAACCTAGGTTTGTTTCTCCATGTGTGAACCATCCGGATCTCTGATCCATGCGATGCTACAGATGAGTATGGTCACGAAAATAGCACAACGGTGGACGCACGCAGATCTCCGTAATGGCTTTCCGATTGTGTTCCCACCAAATAAAAACGTTTTTGGCCCATAATCTTTGGCCACCATGCGCCAAACACTATTCCCGACAATCAAAAAGAAAAAACGACGAGGGTGCAATGCATAACAATAACCAAAAGCAAACATAGAGAACCCAAATAAATGTAAAAGCATTTAATGGCCTGCTGCTTCTGACCATGCTTATCGACCACCTCAATATACGGAGAGGAACCGCACTTCCAATAATAGTTGTCATCCGCATACTCATACCTAAACAAAAGGCAATTTTTTGGATAAACGTGTATTTTCTCATAATCCATGAAGAGCGCCTTCATGATTTTCTTCGTAGCGTACATGGTTTTCGGCAGTTCATGGCCCTCAGGCAGGCTGTTATCCCATACTCCCAGAAATGCTTCAAAGCAACCTCGGCTATAGCCATACTCAGTCTTGACGGCCATCAGTTGTGAGATGGCATCCAGTATAGACAGCTTGGCATCCTCATAGAAAGGTTTTTTTGACGAGGCCAAAATATCCAGGAAGGCCTTTGCGGTTTCCTCCGGCTCCTCCGGTTCATTCGCTGAATTTGACGGAGGTGTCGGCTGTGCAGCAAAGACATCATCTAGCATGTCTCTAACCCCATCGTCCTCATAACCAGCGACATGTTGTCGTATCACCTCCTCTCTACCACGGTCCCGCTGGGCAAAGTTTATCAGCATATTAAAGTTGGGCATAAATCCATGCGTGCGAAGGTGCTTAGTCATCTCACTCTTATCTCTGCGAATACGTCTCTTACATTTGGCACACGGGCATTCTGGCACCATCTTCATTGGACTACGGAATATCTCTTTCAAAAACACATCAGTTTTCTCGACCCACTCTGTTGTTACTTGATTCCGATGGAAAAACCCATTATACATCCACTGGTTATCCGCCATCTCTGCTTTATTGGAAGCCACACAACAAAATTGATGATTCATTTAAATCACTCACATCAATATTTTATTTTTTTAGAGTGTTGACGAGAAACGACATTTAATCCACCTACATCTCTAATAGGTAAAGATGGGTCCTAATCCCACCCGAGAATGTGTAGATTGAGTACGTTGTCCATGCTCTACCCCATTCTGGGACAAAATTTCGGCAGCACCTCCCCGTTGTTCTCCAAATACACGTCTTGGCAAAATGCCGAGAGAATGTGCATCCGGAGAACAACTGGGAGGTGCCGCCGAAATCCTTTCTCGGAACGGGGTAGAGCATGAACAACTTACCCAATCTACACATCCTCGGGCTGTCCGTGGAAAGCGCTGGACAATCCGAAAGAGCTGCGGTGATAAATATGCAGTTGAATGCATATTTATCGATGCAACCCTTTCGGACGGGAGACCTAGATTACGCGACTTGACGTGAAAATTTAATCTAGTTAAAAGAGGCTAGGAGGTGAAGGTGGATTCGTAGCTCACCCTCCGCTGTAGAGGAAGTAGTCGAGCAGCGACAGGATCATGGACCAAACCCAGACGACGAAGGCTCCTGGGAGATGAAAAACCACAAAGCCTGTAAATTTTACCGAGTCAAAAAATTTGACGGCATCACATCACATAAAGCATCGACACTTCAAACTATGAAAAAATCATATTGCTAATGACATCTAGTCAAGGTTTTAGATCATCATGATACTTCAAATCCATCAAGTGTCAAATTTCGTTCTTCAATTTTTTAGCAAGATCATCATGATAAAATAACTACTCATCAGATACCAATTTTGTCAACATCACAAAATGAAACTATAGCCACTGGTAGAAAAAGGGCCTATAGTCCCGGTTCGTAAGGGCCTTTAGTCCCGGTTCCGGAACCGGGACTAAAGTGTCGGTACTAATACCTCCCCCCTTTAGTCCCGGTTCAATCCAGAACCGGGACTAAAGGCCCTCCATGTGGGCATTGCGCAGAGCCCAGTCAGGAGACCCTTTGGTCCCGGATGGTGGCACCAACCGGGACCAATAGGCATCCACGCGTCAGCACTTCTGTGGCTGGGGGTTTTTGTTTTTTTTTGAAGGGGAGGGGGGGGGTTGGGGGTTTTGCGGGGTTAATTTAGGTGTTTCATATATTGTGTTAGCTAGTTATAATTAATAGAGAGAAGTGTCCTCTCTTATGTCCGTGCTTGGTCGACGCTACGTACTATACATACGTATATAGAGAGGACTAGACACGCTAGCTAGCTAGTAAGCAAACGAAAGAAACAGAAGATCGTCATGAACATATATGCATATATACAGAGAGAAGTGATATCGACCACCTCTCCTTCTCCGAGAGATTGGTCGAACAACAAGTTCTCGTATATCTATCTGACACTACCGGCTACATATATACAATAATTATCTCCTACAAATGTAATCATACGGACTCAGGGTCCACATAGAATTCTCCGTCTTTAGGGATCACGTGGTCAAGAAAGAATGCCGCCAATTCCTCTTGAATTGCTCGCATGAGCTGGTGCTAGGAGTTCATCCCGCTTCCGAAACATCTAATTTGAAGAAGGGGGTCAATACATATATATATATATATATATATATAAATGAATGAAACTCAACACAAATGATGGTAATAAAATAAAATTGTGAATGTTGTTACTTACGTACTTCATATTGTTCGTTAGAGTACCCGCCCCGCTCACAGGTCGTGTGGCGGATGGACTCGCAGATGTAGTATCCACAGAAATCATTCCCTTGTTCCTGCCACAACCACTTTACAAGAAATAGAGGTCAATCAAACTGATAAGCAAGAATGCTAAATGGTATTGATGAAACTAGCGCCTGAATCACTAGGAGATGCGCGGAACATGCTACTATAGTACTTACTTTCGGGTGTCTAAATTCCAGCTCCTTCGGCAGTCCCGGAACTGTTTTGGTGAATTTTCTCCAAACCCTGCCGGATAAAGAAAACAATTACTTGATATCGGGAAATGAACAAAGTTGCTGATATGGTGGATAATGATCGATTTAACTTACTTCTTGAGGATTTCAGTCATGTCCGCATACTCCTTGGGATCTTTTCGTTTAGAGTCCAAGACGGTTACTACTCCCTGCTCAAGCTTAATCTCTAGGAGAATATAGTGGTAACTGCACACACATGCATAACTCATCAATTACATTACTAAATGGTATTGATGAAACTAGCGCCTGAATCACTAGGAGATGCGCGGAACATGCTACTATAGTACTTACTTTCGGGTGTCTAAATTGCAGCTTCTTCGGGAGTCTTGGAGCTTTTTTGGAGAATTTTTTCCAAACCCTGCCAGACAAAGAAAACAATTACTTGATATATCAGGAAATGAACAAAGTTGTCGATATGGTGGATAATGATCGATTTAACTTACTTCTCGAGCATTTGAGTCATGTCCGCATAGTCCTGGGGATCTTTTCGTTTTGAGTCTAAGACAATTACTAGTCCCAGCTCAAGCTTAATCTCTAGGAGAATATAGTGGTAACTGCACACACATGCATAACTCATCACTTACATTACTATAACCTTGACTAATATATATATAAGGGAAACCGAATACGCACAAGAGAGTAACACTCACTTGAAGTTGTAAGGAAAGAGTATTATATCTTTGTTTTCATTTATTACCAACGATCGTAGCAAGTTGGCCTCGGTATCTGCGGCATGAAGTTTAACCTGAGTTGCATCTATGAGATATGTGTTAATGATCCCAATATCACCGACTTGTCTTTTCTTCAATTCGACGATCTTCAATCTGCATAATATAGTGAGGATGATTATAAATACATGCAATGAAAGAGCTAAGCTATATAGAGAAACTTAATGAAAGAAGTAGTACTACTTACAGACAGTAGCAAGCGACCGTTGTTTTATCGAGGGCCAATTGATTGAAGAACTGATAGAACTCCTCAAATGGAACAGGCAACAGATCAATTCCAACGAGGTCATGCTCCGGTTTAACTCTCGCATACAAAGTACTCCTCCCCCAGAGTCTCTGCAGATTTTCAAGTACCAATCATGCAATCTTCGCATCATCGTTGATAGAGATCTTTCATCTTTGACGAGAGGCTTCCCGTACTCGTATCTTTGTATCTGCACGTCCATGGGTTCATAATGTACTTCGTCGGGCAGGTAATCTGCAAGATTGCTATAACCGGGCACCATCCTCGGATCATTATCGACGTTGTGGCTAGGCACCTTGAGCGGGGGGCACGATTGCTTCGCTTGTTCGCCGAGCTGGGCAATTTGTTTCCCAGCTCGTCGTTCTTTCAGCCTTTGATCACTGACAGTACTTCCCGACCGCTCCGCTTCGGCAAATTCCTTTCCAATAATGCGGTCATAGTTTCCTTTCGGCGAATCATACTTCGGTGGTTTTGTCAGGGCAGCCAGAGTGCGCTTCACATTCACCCGATCTACCTTCTCCTCCGGAGGTGGATGTTTCTTTGCTTTCACCCCTTCAAAGAATTTCTTCACTTCTTCTCGCGCGATCTCGGCGTTCTCCTCCTAGGTCCTCTCGTATGGTAACTTCTCTGGAGTCATCAGAGAAGGACCGAATCTGTATGTCCTCCCGCCTCTGGTTATACTGCTAGACGCCGACCGAGCAGACGTAGCGGTTGTCTTATTTACTTGCTTAAGAGGCGGAGGAGAAGGACAACGACGCGCCGGAGCAGCTGGAGCGGCGGCAGGTCTCTTCCGCCCTTGCTGACGAGGCGGATAAGGAGGAGGCTGGCTGCTCGGGCGCGTCGGCGCAGGCGGAGAAGGAGGCGGAGTGCCGCCGCGCGCCGGAGAAGGAGCCGGCCGAGGGCCCTGATCGTCACTCGCCGGAGGAGGAGGCGGTGGAGGCGGAGTGCCCTGACTCGCCGGAGGAGGAGGCGGTGGAGTCCAGTTCGGAAGGTTGATGAGCTCCTTCCGCCATAGGCATGGAGTCTTCAGAGCAGACCCCAGCCGAGTCTCCCCTTCACCGGTAGGGTGGTCAAGCTGGAGGTCCTCAAATCCCTCCGTTATCTCATCCACCATCACCCTAGCATATCCTTCTGGAATCGGCCGGCAGTGAAAAGTTGCGCCGGGTTCAGTAGGAAAAACAGAGCCAACAGCCGCCTTGACCTTCAAATTCATCCGTTGCGTCATAAGGTGGCAATTTTGAGACTCCGTGATAGCATCCACGGGATAGCTGGCAGGAGCCGTCAAGGCATGCTCCGGCTGAAGCAGCTCGGTGCAAGCCACGCTGCTTCTGCGCTGAGATGGCGGGGTAGCTTCGGGGGAGGCTTCGGCAGTACGTTTGCTGCGATTTGCTTCTCGTTCCTCTATCGCGTCCACCCTTGCTTGCAGCGCCTGCATTTGGGTCTGCTGCACTTTTTTCCTCCTCTCATGGGATTTGTAACCGCCTGCGTCCGGAAACCCAACTATCCACGGAACGGAGCCTGGCGTGCCTCGTGTCCGTCCAGGGTGCTCAGGATTCCAGAGGGCCATTGTGAGCTCGTCGTTCTCTCTGTCTGGAAAGAACGTCCCTTCCTGTGCTCCTTCGATATACTGCTTAAGCTTACTGACTGGTACGTCCATTTGATCGTTCATCCAAATGCACTTCCGTGTTTCAGGGTCCAGGGTTCCGCCAGCCCCGAAGAACCAAGTCCGGCAACGGTCTGGCCAGTTATTTGTCTCTGGTTCGATCCCTTTATGAACCAGATCATTCTCACTCTTGGACCACTTAGGCCGGGCTACGAGGTAGCCACCTGACCCCGTGCGATGGTGAAGCTTCTTCTTCACAGCATTTTGCTTGTTTGTCGCCGACATCTTCTTACTCTTTTCTGATGTCTTGTGGGCCACAAATGCGGGCCAGTGATCTCTGATCTTCTCATATCTGCCCTTGAATTCTGGTGTCTCATTTTTTTCGACAAACTTATTCAGCTCTTTCTTCCACCTCTTGAATAGTTCTGCCATCCTCTTCAGAGCAAAAGACTTGATTAATTTCTCTTTAACTGGGTTCTCTGGATTATCCTCTGGCGGTAGGGTGAAATTTGACTTCAGCTCAGTCCAAAGATCATTTTTCTGCATATCATTGACATAAGACACCTCAGGGTCTTCTGTAGCTGGCTTAAACCATTGCTGGATGCTTATCGGGATCTTGTCCCTAACCAGAACCCCGCACTGAGCAACAAATGTGCTCTTTGTCCGGAGGGGTTCAATAGGTTGGCCGTCGGGCGCGATTGCTATGATCTCAAACTTTTCATCCGAGCTCAACTTTTTCTTCGGGCCTCGTCTCTTTACCGAAGTTGTGCTCGATTCGGAGGGCTAGAAAAAAGAACAAAGACTTAATTAATATGTGTACATACCAAAACAATGAATGCATCAATCAGCTAGTCAGCATAGGCTTAACTAATATATATACCTGGCCGGACTCGGTTCGATCACCGGAGCCGTCATCACGGTCTCCTTCTTGCACCGGCATTGGGTCACCGGAGCCGTCCTCATGTTCTTCTTCTTGCACCGGCATTAGGTCACCGTAGCCAGCTTGTTCACCCTCTCCTTCCAGACCATCAGTTTCGTTGAGAAAAAACGAGATGCCATCACTTCCTTCTGCGATTATGTCCCTCAACAACGCTTCTTTTGTTGCTTCGTCTAGGGCGGCGTCCATAGTTTCTACAAATATTTACAACATGGCAATTATTATTCAAACATGACAGATGGATATATTAGTGACAAACGTAGAACTAGCTACCTAATCATAGTAAGCTATCGGGAGGGGGTATATATCGACAACGACGACACTACATCTCTGTCCCTCGACGACCCTCGTTCCCGATAAAAAAAAGAGGAAGAAGAAGAAATATAAGAGGAGAAGAAAGAATAGAGGAGAATATCTCCTCTATTCTTTCTTCTCCTCTTTTTTTCTTCTTCCTCTTCTTTTTTTATCCTCTTCTTCCTCTCATGTTCGATAGGATCGCCGAGGGGTCGGGAGGTTGCCTAGTGTCTCAGGATTCAACAAAACCATGTCTTCATCATTAGGCGAAAGTAACATGTGCATGATGGTATGAAGCTCTTCAATGTTGTTCTGGAACCGACTCCCAGATAGGATAATCCGCCTTTTGGTACAAAGTTCAGCAAGAGCCTTCCGAATATCGCTATTTGGAAGGCCTTTGCTGAATTGGTACCAAAATGCGGATTATTCTATCCGGGACTCCATTCCAAAACAACTTTGCAGAACATCGTACCAACATGCCCTGGTTACTTCCGGCTAATGATGAAGGCATGGATTTCTTCAATACTTTGACACTAGGAAACCTCTCTCTACTTCCGGCTAATAAGAATAAGAAGAAGAAGAAGAATAAGAAGAAGAAAAGAAGAAAAAAAGAGGAGAAGAAGAAAGGAATAGTGGAGAAAAGAGAAAATGGAATATATTCTATTTTCTCTTCTTCTCCACTATTCCTTTCTTCTTCTCCTCTTCTTTTTCTTCTTTTTTCTTCTTCTTATTTATTTCTCCTCTTCTTTTCGGTAGAGGAAACCCTAAATAGCTAGCAAGTATCGTGGGTGTGAGATACATGTGGCCTTCGGTGTCGGACACTACATCCACGTCCCACAAGTGACGTGGGCGTCGAAGCCCGCGCCACTTGTGGGATGTGGGTGTAGTGTCCGACACCGACGGTACATGTATCTCACACCGACGATACTTTCTATTTAGGGTTTCTCCTCTACCGCTCCTCGACCTCTCGACAACCCTCGTTCCCGATAAAATAAAGAGGAAGATGAAGAAGAAAAAAGAAGAAAAGAAAGAATAGAGGAGAAGACTTCCTGTTCTTCCTCTCCTCTTCTTCTCCCTCTTCTTCCCCTTCTTCCTCGCCTCTCTCATGAATGTCCGACGTTCTCGACCCCCCCCCCATGTGTCGAAGAAAAAAAAGAAGAAAAAAAAGAAGAAAAAGAAGAGGAGAATATTCATCATTTTACTTTTCCTTATTTCTCTACTTATTTTCCTTTTCCTTATTTTACTTTTTCCTCTCCACTAACATCATCATATATATGAAAAAATGCATATATGAAAAAAAAACATCATCATATATATCATCTATCATCTATGAACGAAAATATTCCTTGATACATAAAAAATTTCTACAAATGAAAATAACCAAAAAAAAATCATATGATCATCTATGAACAAAAAAAACATCATTTGATCATCTATCATCTATGAACAAAAAAAATCATCATTTGATCATCTATCATCTATGAACAAAAATATTCATCATTTGATCA
The DNA here is from genome assembly GCF_003073215.2 of Triticum urartu. Taxonomy (NCBI): domain Eukaryota; kingdom Viridiplantae; phylum Streptophyta; class Magnoliopsida; order Poales; family Poaceae; genus Triticum; species Triticum urartu. Next base: position 6,781,801 of record NC_053023.1, read on the forward strand.
TCTATCATCTATAAACAAAAATATTCCTAGATACATAAAAAAATTCTACAAATGAAAATAACCTAAAAAAAATCATATGATCATCTATGAACAAAAAAATCATCATTTGATCTTCTGTCATGCATCTATGAACAAAAAAATCATCATTTGATCTCTATCATCTATATATGAACAAAAATTTGCAAAGGGGATGGCGCCGGCGGCCGGACCAAGCTAAGGAGAGGTCGGCGGCGAGGATGGCGTCGGGGCAGGGGTGCGGGCGACGGCGAGGGCGGGCCGGGGCGGCGCGCGGGCGACGGCGCGGGGGCGGGCCGGGGCGGCCGCGTCGGGGCAGGGGCGGGCCGTGGCAGGGGCCCGGGCGACGGCGAGGGCGCGGGCGACGGCGGGCGACGGCGAGGGCACGGGCGAAGCGACGGCGACGGCGGGGCAGCCTGACGGCGTCGTCGGGGCGAGCTCGGGCAGCCTGGCGGCGTCGTCGGGGCGGAGAACTGGCGATGAAATCTGAAAAAACGCTAAGTCTCTGCTTATATAGAAAAGGCTGTGGTCCCGGTTCGTGGCACAAACCGGGACCATTACCCCCCTTTAGTCCCGGTTGGTGCCACCAACCGGTACCAAAGGCCAATTTTCGGCAGCCCAAAGGGCGGGAAGCGGCGGCCTTTTGGTCCCGGTTGGTGGCACCAACCGGGACTAAAGGGGGGCAATGGTCACGGTTGGTGCCACGAACCGGGACCAATGCTCCCTTTAGTCCCGGTTGTTGCCGCCAACCGGGACCAATGCTCTTGTGCTGCCCGCGCCCATAAGTTTAGTCCCACATCGCCAGTTGACAGCGCCCGGCACTGGTTTATAAGCTCTGCTGCCTCCTCCCTCTCGAACTCCTCTGAATAGCAGGCCTATGGGCCTAATTTGACACTGCATTGCCTGTGGGCCTATTGGGCCTTCAGCGGGCCTGAATCCTGGCCCATGTAGGGTTTCTAGTCGTATTCAGGCCGTGGAGGCCCAGTAGGTGGCATTTTTTTTGGTTCTTTCTTTTTTATTTCTATATTTTTTTGGTTTTTATTTTTTTATTTCTACTTAAAACTAAATACTTACAGTTTTTTAGTGATTTCTTTTTGCTTTTAGGTCACAAAAATTATAAATTTTCTGTTAGTGCCATTAGTTTTAAATTTTAAATTGTTTAAATTTGAATTTTTAAAAATTTGTGTGAATCACTAGTTTATGAATAACTTTACTATAAAATTAGAATTTTTTTCTATTTATTTTTTATTTATACTTAAAACTAAATACTTACAGTTTTTTAGTGATTTTTTCTTCTTTGCTATTTATTTTTATGACTCACTAGTTTGTGAATCACTAGTTTATTTCTATTTAAAATTAGAATAACTTTACTATTGATTTTAGGTCACACAAATTATATTCTCTTTGCTATTGAAGAATATTATATTTTTATTTTAGTTGATCATAACATAATATTTTAATTGATTGTTTTTATTTTCATAAAAGTTTTGTAGTTCATTTTGTTTGCTATTAATTCATTCTTTGAGCTAAATGACTCTGAAATTGGAAAGCATTTCAAAATGAACTCTGAAAAGGTTGAAAGTTGGCATGGTATCATCATTTCACCCACATAGCATGTTCCAAAAAGTAGAGAGGGTTACGACAAAAACTTGATGCACTTCGTGTACAAAATGGACAATCACTTTCGAAGTATCAAAGTTTCGAACCATAAGACATGAAAGTATTTCAAATGAACTCTGATAAAGTTGAAAGTTGGGATGGTATCATAATTTCACCCACATAGCATTTGCTTATTGTGGGAGAAAGTCTTCACTTTTTCTTCGCTTGTGTCATTTGCTTATTGCGCCGTAACCATGGATAATCTTCATTGTTTATCAGGATGCTTGGGTCAGCCTTGACATTGAAGGGAGGAATTTCATGAAACTTTTCATAATCTTCAGACATGTCTGTCTTGCCGTCCACTCCCAGGATGTCCCTTTTTCTTGAAAGAACTGTGTGGCGCTTTGGCTCATCGTATGATGTATTCGCTTCCTTATCTTTTCTTTTTCTCGGTTTGGTAGACATGTCCTTCACATAGATAACCTGTGCCACATCATTGGCTAGGACGACCGGTTCGTCAGTGTACCCAAGATTTTTCAGATCCACTGTCGTCATTCCGTACTGTGGGTCTACCTGTACCCCGCCGCCTAACAGATTGTCCCATTTGCACTTAAACAAAGGGACCTTAAAATCAGGTCCGTAGTCAAGTACCCATATGTCCACTATGTAACCATAATATGTGTCCTTTCCGCTCTCGGTTGCTGCATCAAAGCGGACACCGCTGTTTTGGTTGGTGCTCTTTTGATCTTGGGCGATCGTGTAAAATGTATTCCCATTTATCTCGTATCCTTTGTAAGTCAACACAGTCAAAGATGGTCCCCTGGACAACAAGTACAACTCATCACAAACAGCGTTGTCACCTCTGAGACGTGTTTCCAACCAACTGCTGAAAGTCCTGATGTGTTCACATGTAATCCAGTCATCGCACTGCTCCGGGTGTTTGGAGCGCAGACTGTTCTTGTGTTCATCGACATACGGGGTCACCAAGGTAGAGTTCTGTAGAACTGTGTAGTGTGCTTGAGACCAAGAATATCCGTCCCTGCATATTATTGAGTCTCTTCCCAGAGTGCCTTTTCCAGTCAGTCTCCCCTCATACCGCGATTTAGGGAGACCTATCTTGTTAAGGCCAGGAATGAAGTCAACACAAAACCCGATAACATCCTCTGTTTGATGGCCCATGGAGATGCTTCCTTCTGGCCTAGCACGGTTACGGACATATTTCTTTAGGACTCCCATGAGCCTCTCAAAAGGGAACATATTGTGTAGAAATACGGGCCCCAGGATGACAATCTCGTCGACTAGATGAACTAGGACGTGCGTCATGATATTGAAGAAGGATGGTGGGAACACCAGCTCGAAACTGACAAGACATTGCGCCACATCTCTCCTTAGCCTTGGTACGATTTCTGGATCGATCACCTTCTGAGAGATTCCATTGAGGAATGCACATAGCTTCACAATGGCTAATCGAACGTTTTCCGGTAGAAGCCCCCTCAATGCAACCGGAAGTAGTTGTGTCATAATCACGTGGCAGTCATGAGACTTTAGGTTCTGAAACTTTTTCTCTGGCATATTTATTATTCCCTTTATATTCGACGAGAAGCCAGTCGTGACCTTCATACTGAGCAGGCATTCAAAGAAGATTTCTTTCTCTTCTTTCGTAAGAGCATAGCTGGCAGGACCTTTATACTGCTTCGGAGGCATGCCGTCTTTTTCGTGCAAACGTTGCAGGTCCTCTCGTGCCTCAGGTGTATCTTTTGTCTTCCCATACATGCCCAAGAAGCCTAGCAGGTTCACGCAAAGGTTCTTCGTCACGTGCATCACGTCGATTGAGGAGCGGACCTCTAGGTCTTTCCAGTAGGGTAGGTCCCAAAATATAGATTTCTTCTTCCACATGGGTGCGTGTCCCTCAGCGTCATTCAGAACAGCTAGTCCACCAGGACCCTTTCCAAAGATTACGTAGTGTAAATCATTGACCATAGCAAGCACGTGAGCACCGGTGCGCATGGCGGTCTTCTTCCGGTGATCTGCCTCGCCTTTGAAATGCTTGCCTTTCTTTTGACATTGATGGTTGGTCGGAAGAAATCGACGATGGCCCAGGTACACATTCTTCCTGCATTTGTCCAGGTATATACTTTCAGTGTCATCTAAACAGTGCGTGCATGCGTGGTATCCTTTGTTTGTCTGTCCTGAAAGGTTACTGAGAGCGGGCCAATCGTTGATGGTCACGAACAGCAACGCCTTAAGGTTAAATTCCTCCTGTCTATGCTCATCCCACGTACGTACACCGTTTCCATTCCACATCTGTAAAAGTTCTTCAACTAATGGCCTTAGGTACACATCAATTTCGTTGCCGGGTTGCTTAGGGCCTTGGATGAGAACTGGCATCATAATGAACTTCCGCTTCATGCACATCCAAGGAGGAAGGTTATACATACATAGAGTCACGGGCCAGGTGCTGTGATTGCTGCTCTGCTCCCCGAAAGGATTAATGCCATCCGCGCTTAAAGCAAACCATACATTGCTTGGGTCCTTTGCAAACTCATCCCGGTACTTTCTCTCGATTTTTCTCCACTGCGACCCGTCAGCGGGTGCTCTCAACTTCCCATCTTTCTTTCGGTTCTCACTGTGCCATCGCATCAACTTGGCATGCTCTTCGTTTCTGAACAGACGTTTCAACCGTGGTATTATAGGAGCATACCACATCACCTTCGCAGGAACCCTCTTCCTGAGGGGCTCGCCGTCAACATCACCAGGGTCATCTCGTCTGATCTTATACCGCAACGCACCGCATACCGGGCATGCGTTCAGATCCTTGTATGCACCGCGGTAGAGGATGCAGTCATTAGGGCATGCATGTATCTTCTCCACCTCCAATCCTAGAGGGCATACGACCTTCTTTGCTGCGTATGTACTGTCAGGCAATTCGTTATCGTTTGGAAGCTTCTTCTTCAATATTTTCAGTAGCTTCTCAAATCCTTTGTCAGCCACAGCATTCTCTGCCTTCCACTGCAGCAATTCCAGTACGGTACCGAGCTTTGTGTTGCCATCTTCGCAATTGGGGTATAACCGTTTTTTGTGATCCTCTAACATGCGATCGAACTTCAGCTTCTCCTTTTGACTAATGCATTGCGTCCTTGCATCGACAATGACCCGGCGGAGATCATCATCATCGGGCACATCGTCCAGTTCCTCTTGATATTCAGCAGCTTCACCCGTGGCAGCATCATTGGGCACATCGTCTGGTTCCTCTTGATCTTCACCAGCTCCCTCCGTTGCAGCATCACCGTATTCAGGGGGCACATAGTTGTCATCGTACTCTTCTTCTTCGCCGTCTTCCATCATAACCCCTATTTCTCCGTGCCTCGTCCAAACATTATAGTGTGGCATGAAACCCTTGTAAAGCAGGTGGGAGTGAAGGATTTTCCGGTTAGACTTAGATCTCGTATTCCCACATTCAGTGCATGGACAACACATAAAACCATTCTGCTTGTTTGCCTCAGCCGCATCGAGAAACTCATGCACGCCCTTAATGTACTCGCGGGTGTGTCTGTCACCGTACATCCATTGCCGGTTCATCTGCGTGCATTATATATAATTAAGTGTCCAAATTAATAGAAGTTCATCATCACATTAAAACCAAAGTGCATACATAGTTCTCATCTAACAAGATATAGCTCTCCAGAGCATCTAATTAATTAAACCATACATTGAAACTATGTAAAACATTTCAATGCGAAAACAAATGTGATCATAATCGCAACCAAGGTAACAACTGATCCAACGGCATAATGATACCAAGCCTCGGTATGAATGGCATATTTTCTAATCTTTCTAATCTTCAAGCGCATTGCATCCATCTTGATCTTGTTATCATCGACGACATCCGCAACATGCAACTCCAATATCATCTTCTCCTCCTCAATTTTTTTTATTTTTTCCTTCAACAAATTGTTTTCTTCTTCAACTAAATTTAACCTCTCGACAATAGGGTCGGTTGGCATTTCCGATTCACATACATCCTAGATAAATAAAATCTATGTCACGTTGGTCGGCATAATTTTCATAAACAATAAATGAACCAATAGTTATGAAGATAATATACATACCAAATCCGAATCATAGACAGGACGAGGGCCGACGGGGGCGGATACCAAAACCATCGCACTATATAAGATGCAATAATAAATGTAAGAAAATGATACAAGTATCTATCTAAACAGACAAGTAAGAATATTTTTCCTTTCAGAAAGAAGATAAGAACAAGAGGCTCACCACGGTGGTGTCGGTGATGAGATCAGCGCGGGTGATCGACGGTGGTGAAGACGGGGACGGGGCGTGACGGACCGCTAAATCTAGACAAATCTCGAGGAAAATGGAGCTTGGAGGTCGAGCTTCGAGAGGAGAAAGTTTAAGTAGTGTGGCTCGGGCATTCCATCGAACACCTCATGTGCATAGGAGGTGAGCTAGAGCACCACAAACCCCTCCCCTCGCCGGCCAGAGAAAAACAGAGCACTGAGTGCTCTGCTCGCGGGCGAGGGTATATATAGGCACCTCATTGGTCCCGGTTTGTGGCAAGAACCGGGACTAAAGGGGAGCCTTTGGTCCCGGTTCAGGCCACCAACCGGGACCAATGGTGGTGGGCCAGGAGCGAGGCCCATTGGTCCCGGTTCGTCCCACCAACTGGGACCAAAAGGTCCAGACGAACCGGGACCAATGGCCCACGTGGTACGGCCGGCCCCCTGGGCTCACGAACCGGGACCAATGCCCACATTAGTCCCGGTTCTACACTGAACCGGGACTAATGGGCTAAGCCGTCCTGGACCATAGCCCTGTTTTCTACTAGTGACGGGCCCCAGGATGACAATCTCGTCGACTACATGAACTAGGACGTGCGTCATGATATTGAAGAAGGATGGTGGGAACACCAGCTCGAAACTGACAAGACATTGCGCCATATCACTCCTTAGCCTTGGTACGATTTCTGGATCGATCACCTTCTGAGAGATTGCATTGAGGAATGCACATAGCTTCACAATGGCTAATCGAACGTTTTCCGGTAGAAGCCCCCTATATGCAACCGGAAGCAGTTGTGTCATAATCACGTGGCAGTCATGAGACTTTAGGTTCTGAAACTTTTTCTCTGGCATATTTATTATTCCCTTTATATTCGACGAGAAGCCAGTCGTGACCTTCATACTGAGCAGGCATTCAAAGAAGATTTCTTTCTCTTCTTTCGTAAGAGCGTAGCTGGCAGGACCTTTATACTGCTTCGGAGGCATGCCGTCTTTTTCGTGCAAACGTTGCAGGTCCTCTCGTGCCTCGTGTGTATCTTTTGTCTTCCCATACACGCCCAAGAAGCCTAGCAGGTTCACGCAAAGGTTCTTCTTCACGTGCATCACGTCGATTGAGGAGCGGACCTCTAGGTCTTTCCAGTAGGGTAGGTCCCAAAATATAGATTTCTTCTTCCACATGGGTGCGTGTCCCTCAACGTCATTCGGAACAGCTAGTCCAGCGGGACCCTTTCCAAAGATTACGTAGTGTAAATCATTGACCATAGCAAGCACGTGAACACCGTTGCGCATGGCGGGCTTCTTCCGGTGATCTGCCTCGCCTTTGAAATGCTTGCCTTTCTTTCGACATTGATGGTTGGTCGGAAGAAATCGACGATGGCCCAGGTACACATTCTTCCTGCATTTGTCCAGGTATATACTTTCAGTGTCATCTAAACAGTGCGTGCATGCGTGGTATCCTTTGTTTGTCTGTCCTGAAAGGTTACTGAGAGCGGGCCAATCGTTGATGGTCACGAACAGCAACGCCTTAAGGTTAAATTCCTCCTGTCTATGCTCATCCCACGTACGTACACCGTTTCCATTCCACAGCTGTAAAAGTTCTTCAACTAATGGCCTTAGGTACACATCAATTTCGTTGCCGGGTTGCTTAGGGCCTTGGATGAGAACTGGCATCATAATGAACTTCCGCTTCATGCACATCCAAGGAGGAAGGTTATACATACATAGAGTCACGGGCCAGGTGCTGTGATTGCTGCTCTGCTCCCCGAAAGGATTAATGCCATCCGCGCTTAAAGCAAACCATACATTCCTTGGGTCCTTTGCAAACTCATCCCAGTACTTTCTCTCGATTTTTCTCCACTGCGACCCGTCAGCGGGTGCTCTCAACTTCCCATCTTTCTTTCGGTTCTCACTGTGCCATCGCATCAACTTGGCATGCTCTTCGTTTCTGAACAGACGTTTCAACCGTGGTATTATAGGAGCATACCACATCACCTTCGCAGGAACCCTCTTCCTGAGGGGCTCGCCGTCAACGTCACCAGGGTCATCTCGTCTGATCTTATACCGCAACGCACCGCATACCGGGCATGCGTTCAGATCCTTGTATGCACCATGGTAGAGGATGCAGTCATTAGGGCATGCATGTATCTTCTCCACCTCCAATCCTAGAGGGCATACGACCTTCTTTGCTGCGTATGTACTTTCGGGCAATTCGTTATCGTTTGGAAGCTTCTTCTTCAATATTTTCAGTAGCTTCTCAAATCCTTTGTCAGCCACAGCATTCTCTGCCTTCCACTTCAGCAATTCCAGTACGGTACCGAGCTTTGTGTTGCCATCTTCGCAATTCGGGTATAACCCTTTTTTGTGATCCTCTAACATGCGATCGAACTTCAGCTTCTCCTTTTGACTAATGCATTGCGTCCTTGCATCGACAATGACCCGGCGGAGATCATCATCATCGGGCACATCGTCTGGTTCCTCTTGATCTTCAGCAGCTTCACCCGTGGCAGCATCATTGGGCACATCGTCTGGTTCCTCTAGATCTTCACCAGCTCCCCCCGTTGCAGCATCACCGTATTTAGGGGGCACATAGTTGTCATCGTACTCTTCTTCTTCGCCGTCTTCCATCATAACCCCTATTTCTCCGTGCCTCGTCCAAAAATTATAGTGTGGCATGAAACCCTTGTAAAGCAGGTGGGAGTGAAGGATTTTCCGGTTAGAGTAAGACCTCGTATTCCCACATTCAGTGCATGCACAACACATAAAACCATTCTGCTTGTTTGCCTCAGCCGCATCGAGAAACTCATGCACGCCCTTAATGTACTCGCGGGTGTGTCTGTCACCGTACATCCATTGCCGGTTCATCTGCGTGCATTATATATAATTAAGTGTCCAAATTAATAGAAGTTCATCATCACATTAAAACCAAAGTGCATACATAGTTCTCATCTAACAACATATAGCTCTCCAGAGCATCTAATTAATTAAACCATACATTGAAACTATGTAAAACATTTCAATGCGAAAACAAATGCGATCATAATCGCAACCAAGGTAACAATTGATCCAACGGCATAATGATACCAAGCCTCGGTATGAATGGCATATTTTCTAATCTTTCTAATCTTCAAGCGCATTGCATCCATCTTGATCTTGTTATCATCGACGACATCCGCAACATGCAACTCCAATATCATCTTCTCCTCCTCATTTTTTTTTATTTTTTCCTTCAACAAATTGTTTTCTTCTTCAACTAAATTTAACCTCTCGACAATAGGGTCTGTTGGCATTTCCGATTCACATACATCCTAGACAAATAAAATCCATGTCACGTTGGTCGGCATAATTTTCATAAACAATAAATGAACCAATAGTTATGAAGATAATATACATACCAAATCCGAATCATAGACAGGACGAGGGCCGACGGGGGCGGATACCAAAACCATCGCACTATATAAGATGCAATAATAAATGTAAGAAAATGATACAAGTATCTATCTAAACAGACAAGTAAGAATATTTTTCCTTTCAGAAAGAAGATAAGAACAAGAGGCTCACCACGGTGGTGTCGGTGATGAGATTAGCGCGGGTGATCGACGGCGGTGAAGACGGGGACGGGGCGTGACGGACTGCTAAATCTAGACAAATCTCGAGGAAAATGGAGCTTGGAGGTCGAGCTTCGAGAGGAGAAAGTTTAAGTAGTGTGGCTCGGGCATTCCATCGAACACCTCATGTGCATAGGAGGTGAGCTAGAGCACCACAAACCCCTCCCCTCGCCGGCCAGAGAAAAACAGAGCACTGGAGTGCTCTGCTCGCGGGCGAGGGTATATATAGGCACCTCATTGGTCCCGGTTTGTGGCAAGAACCGGGACTAAAGGGGAGCCTTTGGTCCCGGTTCAGGCCACCAACCGGGACCAATGGTGGTGGGCCAGGAGCGAGGCCCATTGGTCCCGGTTCGTCCCACCAACCGGGACCAAAAGGTCCAGACGAACCGGGACCAATGGCCCACGTGGCCCGGCCGGCCCCCTGGGCTCACGAACCGGGACCAATGCCCACATTAGTCCCAGTTCTACGCTGAACCAGGACTAATGGGCTGAGCCGGCCTGGACCATAGCCCTGTTTTCTACTAGTGAGCTATTTGACAACATCTCAAATATACCAATTTTGTTTTTCAAATTTGACAACATCACTAACTTGACCAAAGCTATAACTAACAAATATACATCAATCCATCCATTCATCCAGACAACATGCATCTATCACATAACAAGCAGTAAATAAATTAAAAAAATGAAGAAAAAAAGCTCACCGAGGCGCCCGCGAACGGTGAGGCAGGGGCGGCCGGTGCAGCGGGCGAGCAGGGGGCGGCTGTGGATGGCCTGCTGAGGCAGGGGCGGCCAGGGACGGGAGGACCAGGCGCGCGGGCCGGTAGGAGCCGTGGTCGGGGGCAGGCCGGGGAGGCGGTGGGGTCGGGGAGGCCGGGGGCGGCGGCGGGTGGAGACGGCGGCGGGGGAGGAAGGGGTGCAGACGGCGGGGACGGCAGGGAGATCGGGGGTGGAGACGGCGGTGGCGACGGCAGGTGGAGACGGCGGTGGGGGAGGCAGGGTGGAGTGAGCGGCGGCAGGGGCGGGGCTGAATGTAGAGGCGGCGACGACAGCAGGGGTCGGGCGAGCTGGATCGGGGTCGGGGAGAGAAGAGGGAAACGAGTGGACGGGGTGTGCCCCGGGATGGATAAGGTGAGATATGCCGACGGCTTATCCTCTCCCGGAACAACACAGAGGGGAGGGGAGGGGAGGGGAGGCGCCGAACTTGAGCAGCTTCGCCCGCCAAGGCCGTGGCCTGGTCGCGGGTACGGGAGCGCCATGACCGTCGCCTCGCGTGCTCGATCTGGAGCTTAGTTGGTCAGGTGAGTGAAGGGGGAGGGGTCGTCGATCGTGGTGGTGGGGTGGGGGCGGCGGCGGATCCAAGTCAGTCGGAGGGAGATGGTTGGCGCTCCCAGACATCTGGGAGACACATCTGGACCAAACCACACAGCTCCGTCCCCTCCGTGTAGACCCGACGCGTCCGTCTCCCCACTCTAGGTGGCGGCGGCGATGCCGTCAATGAGGGGGGCCATGCCCCGGAGACGTGTGCTGCCTCGTTGGACATGCCACAACACCATCCCGCATGTATGAGGCGCCGGTGCGACGCTCTGGTGGCATTGCTTCCCCCAGGGCCCCCGTCCCGCCTAACCCTGGAGCGGTTGACCACGAGATCTAGCCCTTTAACTTTCCATGGACGGGCTTTGAACAGTGGACCTCTCCACCCGGTTGTGTCAGGTCAGCACAGAGGCACACCTAGGAGCAACATCCGGGCCAAACCCACAGCTACATCCCCTCCGTGTCGACCCGACGCGTCCGTTTGCCCCCTCCAGGTGCCGGCGACGGCACCATCCGTGAGGGGGACCATGCCACGGAGACACGTGCCGCCTCTTCGGACATGCCACAACACCACCCCGCATGTATGAGGGGCCGGTGCGACGCTCCGGTGGCATTGCTACCCTCCTAGGGCCCCCGTCCCGCCTAACCCTGGAGCGGTTGACCGTGATATCTAGCCCTTTGACTTTCCACGGACGGGCTTTGAACAGTGGACCTCCCCACCTGGTTGTGTCAGGTCAGCACAGAGGAACACCTGGGAGCAACATCCGGGCGAAACACACAGCTACATCCCCTCCGTGTAGACCCGACGCGTCAGTTTGCCCCCAACAGGTGCCGGCGACGGCACCATCGGTGAGGGGGACCATGCCACGGAGACACGTGCCGCCTCTTCGGACATGCCACAACACCACCCCGCATGTATGAGGGGCCGGTGCGACGCTCCGGTGGCATTGCTACCCCCCTAGGGCCCCCGTCCCGCCTAACCCTGCAGCGGTTGACCATGATATCTAGCCCTTTGACTTTCCACGGACAGGCTTTGAACAGTGGACCTCTCCACCTTGTTGTGTCAGGTCAGCACAGAGGAACACCTGGGAGCAACATCCGGGCCAAACCCACAGCTACATCCCCTCCGTGTAGACCCGGCGCGGCCGATTACCCCTCCAAGTGCCGGTGGCAGCGCCGTCCGTGAGGGGGGCCATGCCCCAGAGACGCGTGCCGCCTCTTCGGACATGCCACAACACCACCCCGCATGTATGAGGGGCCGGTGCGACGCTCCGGTGGCATTGCTTCCCCCAGGGCCCCCGTCCCGCCTAACCCTGGAGCGCTTGACCACGAGATCTATCCCTTTGACTTTCCACGGACGGGCTTTGAACAGTGGACCTCTCCTCCTGGTTGTGTCAGGTCAGCATAGAGGGACACCTGGGAGCAACATCCGGGCCAAACCCTTAGCTACATCGCCTCCGTGTAGAACCGACGCGTCCATTTCCCCCCTCCAGGTGCCGGCGGCGGCACCGTCCGTGAGGGGGGGCACACCCCGGAGACGCGTGTCGCCTCTTTGGACATGCCACAATACCACCCCGCATGTATGAGGGGCCGGTGCAATGCTCCGGTGGCATTGCTAACCCCCCCCCCCCCAGGGCCCCTGTCCCGCCTAACCCTGAAGCGGTTGACCACGAGATCTAGCCCTTTAGCTTTCCACGGACGGGCTTTGAACAGTGGACCTCTCCACCCGGTTGTGTCAGGTCAGCACAGAGGGACACCTAGGAACAACATCCGGGCCAAACCCACAGCTACATCCCCTCCGTGTAGACCCGACGCGTCAGTTTGCCCCCTCCAGGTGCCGGCGACGGCACCATCCATGAGGGGGACCATGCCACGGAGACACGTGTCGCCTCTTCGGACATGCCACAACACCACCCCGCATGTATGAGGGGCCGGTGCGACGCTCCGGTGGCATTGCTACCCCCTAGGGCCCCCGTCCCGCCTAACCCTGGAGCGGTTGACCATGATATCTAGCCCTTTGACTTTCCACTGACGGGCTTTGAACAGTGGACCTCTCCACCTTGTTGTGTCAGGTCAGCACAGAGGAACACCTGGGAGCAACATCCGGGCGAAACCCACAGCTACATCCCCTGCGTGTAGACCCGGCGCGTCCGATTACCCCTCCAAGTGCCGGCGGTGGCACCGTCCGTGAGGGGGGCCATGCCCCAGAGACGCGTGCCGCCTCTTCGGACATGCCACAACACCACCCCGCATGTATGAGGGGCCGGTGCGACGCTCCGGTGGCATTGCTTCCACCAGGGCCCCCGTCCCTCCTAACCCTAGAGCGGTTGACCACAAGATCTAGCCCTTTGACTTTCCACGGACGGGCTTTGAAAAGTGGACCTCTCCACCCGATTGTGTCAGGTCAGCACAGAGGGACACCTGGGAGTAACATCCGGGCCAAAACCCACAGCTACATCCCCTCCGTGTGGACCCGACGCGTCCGTTTCCCCCCTCCAAGTGCCGGTGGCAGCACCGTCCGTGAGGGGGGCCATGTCCCAGAGACGCGTGCCGCCTCTTCGTACATGCCACAACACCACCCCGGATGTATGAGGGGCCGGTGCGATGCTCCGGTGGCATTGCTACCTCTAGAGTCCCCGTCCCGCCTAACCTGGAGCGGTTGACCATGATATCTTGCCCTTTGACTTCCCACGGACAGGCTTTGAACAATGGACCTGTCGACCTGGTTGTGTCAGGTAGCACAGAGGGACACCTGGGAGCAACATCCGGGCCAAACCCACAACTACATCCCCTCCGTGTAGACCCGACGCGTCCGTTGCCCCCCCTCCAGGTGCGGGCGGCGGCGCCGTCCGTGCGGGGGGCCACGTCCCGGAGACGCGTGCCGCCTCTTCGGACATGCCACAACACCACTGTCGGTGTCAAAACCGGCGGATCTCGGGTAGGGGGTCCCGAACTGTGCGTCTAGGTCGGATGGTAACATGAGGCAGGGGACACGATGTTTTACCCAGGTTCGGGCCCTCTTGATGGAGGTAAAACCCTACGTCCTGCTTGATTAATATTGATGATATGGGTAGTACAAGAGTAGATCTACCACGAGATCAGAGAGGCTAAACCCTATAAGCTAGCCTATGGTATGATTGTTGTTCGTCCTACGGACTAAAACTCTCCGGTTTATATAGACACCGGAGAGGGCTAGGGTTACACAGAGTCTGTTACAATGGTAGGAGATCTACATATCCGTATCGCCAAACTTGCCTTCCACGCCAAGGAAAGTCCCTTCCGGACACGGGACGAAGTCTTCAATCTTGTATCTTCATAGTCCAGGAGTCCGGTCGAAGGTATAGTCCGGCCATCCGGACACCCCCTAATCCAGGACTCCCTCAACCACCCAGCATGTATGAGGGGCCGGTGCGACGCTCCGATGGCATTGCTACCCCCAGGGCCCCCGTTCCGCCTAACCCTGGAGCGGTTGACCATGATATCTAGTCCTTTGACTTCCCACGGACGGGCTTTGAATAGTGGACCTCTCCACCCGGTTGTGTGAGGTCAGCACAGAGGGACACATGGGAGCAACATCCGGGCCAAACCCACGGCTACATTCCCTCGTGTAGACCCGACGCGTCCGTTTCCCCCATCCAGGTGCCGGCAGCGGCACCGTCCGTGAGGGGGGCCACGTCCCGGAGATGCGTGCCGCTTCTTCGGACATGCCACAACACCACCCGATTGTGGTAGGTCATCTGATATATATAAACACTTGGGAGCAAAGTCCCCTTCCTATAGACCCGATGCGGCTGTTCCCCACTCCAGGTGCCGGCCGGCGGCGGCGCCGTCCGTGGGGGGTCACACCCTTCCGTATAGAACCGAAAATAATGTATGTATGCTTATATTAGCACATGCTATATGTAAGTTAGTCAAATAATAATATGTAAGAAAACATAAAATATAGCTATGAAAAAAAGCATATATATATATATGCCGTCGGCATAGATCTGACGTCGTTAGCCGCCTGTCACGGGCGTGGTCGCCGGGCCCGTAGCTATGTCGACGGCCGATCACTACTAGGAAAAGGCCTACTAATGGCGCACTGGTTTTGCCTACTAATGGCGCATTACCAGTGCGCCATTAGTAGCACGCTACTAGTATATCTTACTAATGGCGCACCAACTAGTGCGCCATTAGTATGTAACAGCATGCGCCATTAGTGTGCCTCGCGGGGGGCCATACGTAAGCATGGCTTTGTCATACTAATGGCGCATTCTCTGTTGATGCGCCATTAGTATCCTTTGGCATACTAATGGCGCACCTGGTGGTGATGCGCCATTAGTATGAATATTTGGTTTTTTTTTCTTTTCTGATTTTGCGCAGGTTACAAAATATATTATTAGACAGAATATAGACAGCAGCACACAGCAACATCAGATTCATCGAATACAATAGAAGATTAGTCTCTGAATACAATTCATCATATTAGTCTCCGAATTCAAAAAACCGAACAAAGATAAAGCATTACAAGTCTCAAGACCGCGAGTATCGAGTTTGTCGGAAGTAATACTAATCCTAACAAGTCCTACTAATCATCATCATACAACTTCTACTCGTTATTCATAACAAGTCATACGATCATCATCTTGATAGTCTTCGAACCAACCCTACTTAATTGTTCATCAGCACATGATCATCAGTATTAGGCAGGACCTAAATACCCTATTTAAGCTAAAATAGCATAAAACAATATAGACCCTGACTCTCCATTATGGAGAATGGAGAACATCCTGTCTCCAATTCTTGCGCTTCGCTTCCTTTTGCTTCCAAGAAGCTCCTTACGACTGTCCATACATTTTTTCCATCCTTTGATTTTCATGTCTCCACTTCTTTTAGAAATCTCATATGGACAGTTGAGATTCGTAGGACGACCTGGCTGTATGTTCAAAACATTAACACTAACTTTCAGATACATCATATGAGGCACACAATTCTCTGGGATTATCTGTTGAAAAACATAGTAATAACTTCATAGTTAGCAATGATGTACTAGTTTTAGAAGTATGCAAAAGATGCACGGATGTCGTAATAGTAAAAATCTTACCAGGGTATCTCCATGGTAGTTACCGTAGTTGAACACATGCACTAGTGGCACGTATTTACCATAATGTTGAGGAGTTTGTTTGTGGATAATGTAATTTTCAATGTTAGTACAAAATCCGACCAGATAATTTTTCTCCTTGTAAGTTGTTAATTCAGAGCCATCGGTGTAGTGGGTTTTGTCTACCATCTCCCGCACATTCTTTGAACAATAAAAATAAGCTGTCAATGGAAATAAGCTGTCAACTATTTTGAAATAAACAATATAAATTAGCTAATAACTATGTTTGAGAAACTCACATAGCGGTAGAACTGGAGGCGTATCAACAAGGACCCAAATGTCCATATTGTCTTGGTTGATGTCAGGATTACCAAGATCCATGGTGATAAGCATACCCTCATCAAAACCATACATCTTGCAAAATGCTTCCCAATTTTTGCAACCAAAATGGGTTACGCTCTCAGAATTATATAGATTTACTTCAAAGTCCACATCGTGATGAGTCCTTAGGTGAATTTTCTTTGTTTCAGAAATTTCATGTTCTTCAAAATCCATCCTCTCCAAGACATAGCGTCTTGCATGGCATGGGATAAGCTATACTCGAATTGTAAAAGATGAAAATTACATGTTGAAATAGTTGAAGTCATGCTTAATTATGAAAATAACACTTGTCGTCGTTGTGTACCGTTTCAACTTCGAAGGTCTCCTCGAGCTTAATGCTGAAGCCCCGATCATCGTCCAGGTGAGGCATGTCGCACAGACCTCGATTGTCGTGGCACCAGTCGCACTCCGCCGAGAGACTTTCGTCGTCCGATGATGATGACGACATATCCTGGGACAGCTCCCAGAATTGCTTGCCGCCCGAACCACCGGCCTCATCGTTGTGGGCCATGTTTCGCTCTAAATAGGAAAAAAGTTTGGTCAAAAAGTTGGTTATTGTCAAGGAACAAGATCATGGTCTCATCATTTAGGGTTTGTCGACACCGAGGCACCCTAAAAGCCTAAGCTTTCATCATTTAGGGTTTGTCGATGCCGAGGCACCCTAAAAGCCTAAGCGTACATCATTTAGGTTCTCATCGACACCGAGGCATCCGGGGCAGCCAAGTTAAGTTTTCATCATTTAGGGTTTTGGCACTAATCACTTGGCTCTATTGCCACCTATGGTTTAATGCAGCAAGAATGGCGGGGCAGTTGATCCAACTTAACTAAGTACTAAGATACCCCGGCCCATGCATTAGTCGCAAGTACCCCATATGTCCTATTTTTAGCAGAGTCATGCTAGAATTCACGGAAAATTTCAGCATGACCTTTGCTGAAAATAGGACATATGGAGTACCCAAATTTGCCGGAACAGAAGTTAATCGATATTCCGGCAAACTCAAGGGCCTCTCAAGGTACCTGCAAATTCATCACGACACAATGGTCGGAGACAAAACCCAGCCACAGACCATATGGTCCTTTGCTTTCATATGGACAAAAATCAGCTCAACTTATGTGAGCTTCCATTCCAGATATAATATGTCTCCCAACAAAAAATCATCAATAGTTTAGCAAGTCTGTACAAACACAGAAAGAATGACAAATGTATTTTACAGATCATGGCATTGTTTTTACTATATGCACGATGGCAAATTTCTTTTCTTTTTGCAACATGGCAAATTTCTTTTGCACCGGGCCATGGCAAATATAGTCTATGCATCATGAAAATTATAGTGTATGGATCATGGCATTTTTTATTCTACATTTTTATTCTATTGATCATGCCAGGAAATTATAGTCTATGCATTTTTTTTAATCTCTGGATCATGATCTAACAAAATTGCCATCTCCCATGGCAAATATAGCCTATGCATCATGGAATTTATACTGTATGGATCATGGCATTTTTTTGTCTATAGGATTATTGTTTGTGTGCATACATGCAGAGTATCAGCTCAGAGGTCTCTGTTTAACAGTGATAAGTCAACGACAAGGAACATCAAGCTTATAATAAAATCTCTTAGAACCTTATGAGAGTATGTACATATACAGATTTTGTTTACTAGCTTGGCACATGTCAAGTCTCACTTGCACGTGCACATTTTTTTCTTTCAAAGCACACCTCTTTGTTTCAGCTATCTATATATCTTGTTCTATGTTGCATTTTTAATTCCTGATGTTAACAAGAGTGTTTGTCAAAAGGAAAAACAAAGTTCATGGCAGTGTAGCTAGCTTCTCATGCATCCCTCTTATCATCTAGCTAGCTAACACTTGAATCCATGATGCTTCCAGACTTGAGCATTGAGAGTTTCAGACTAGAACTCACCTCGATGGACGCGGTCGCAGACGAGGTCGTAGACGGCGGCGGAGCAGAGACAAGGTCACAGACACGGTCGTGGTGCTCCAGTGGACGCGGCTGCATCAATCGTTTGAATTGGCACTCAATCAAACACCTCACAGGCAAGAACAGAAGGTGGAGACAGATAAGAGAGTCTAGGGGGAGGGAGCTTACGGGCGGAGGAGGACGAGCGGAGGAGGAGGGGGCTTACGGGCGGCGGCGAGATGGTTGCGGGTCGGCGGCGGTCGTCGTCCTGCACCCCGTGCGGTCGCCGGTGGTGGGATGGTTGGGGGCCGTGGCGGCTTGCTGTCGGTTGGGCGGCGGAAGAGCTGCAGTGGTGGGGGCGCGGGGGCGGCGGCGCACGTAGGGGCGGCGGCGTCGTGGGTCGTCGGGGCACTGGCGCGCAGGGGCTGAGAGATGTGAGATGGGATCGGCCGGGGATTGGGTCCGAGATTTTAGTCGGGGGAGGTATAGCAATGGCGCACCACCTAGCGGTGCGCCATAAGTAAGTTTTTTTTTCTGATAGCAATGGCGCACTCTCCTCTGGTGCGCCATCAGTAACTTTTTTTCTGACAGCAATGGCGCACCCTCCTCTGGTGCGCCATTAGTAACATTTTTTCATTATTTCTTGTTGCATCTAATAATTTGTTTTTTATCAAATTTGTTATTTTCATGAGGACTAGAACAGAAGATATCATCAAATATCATCAAATTTTTTTTGAAAATATCATCAAATTTGTTTTTTTATTTTTAACTGAAAATATCATCAAATGTGTTATTTGAAGATATCACCAAATTTATTATTTGAAAATATCATCAAATTTGTTATTTAAAAATATCTTCAAAAAGTGGGGGAGGGTGCGGGTGTCGGCGGCGGCGGTGGAGCGGGCCGGGGGAAGGTGCGGGGTGTCGGCGGCGGTGGTGGAGCGGGGGAGGGTGCGGTGGGTCGTCGGCGGCGGTGGAGCGGGGGGGGTGCGGGGGGTGCTCGGCGGCGAGGGGGATAGCTATCGAGAGGGAGGGGGATCGAGATCGAGTGTCCTCATGAATATTCAATATTTTTTCATATTGAATACAATCGATCTTCTGTAGGCCCGAGAAATATTTTTTCATATTGAATACAAAAATATTCATGATATCAAAAAGTGCCCGAGAAATGAAGGCTACAATTTAAATACAATCGATCTTAGCTAGCTATCTGTTCACAATCTTCTTGCCCTTCTTTTTCGCAAATGGAGTTCTTCTGTGGAATGGACGTCCTTTAGGTAGGGTGGTCCTGCTTCTTCTTGTGGTGTATGCTGCTACTTCATCGTCGTCGTCCTGTTCGATCTCCAGGTCGCCGTACTTGTCGAAGTCTTGCTCATTGGCTACTCCATCCATTCCGATGATCTTCCTTTTGCCTCTCCTCACGACAACACGACTGGGCTTTGACGGATCGGTAATGAAGAAGCATTGGTCCACTTGTGAAGCCAGTACCCATGGCTCATTTTTCGCGGCGACGTTTGCGCCCGCGGTCTTGGATTTGGCTTTGGGTATAACCATGGTGGTGAAATACCGGTCTTCTTTTAGGACGCTCTTGGCCCATCTGACACGGAACATTGGGACCTTCTCTCCAGCGTAGCTCAGCTCCCAGATCTCTTCGATCCTTCCGTAGTATCTGTCCTTGTCGTTACCGGTGTAGGATTCCATCGTTACCCCGGAGTTCTGATAACCATCGCTCTTCATGTCCTTGTCCTCGGTGTAGAATGTGTAGCCCTTGATATCGTATGCCTCATAGGTCATCAGGTTGTGCTCGGCGCCCTGTGACCAGGCGAATATGAGTTGTTCTTCCGCGGAAGAATCCTCATGTAAAGGGTACGACAGAAGCTTCTTCTTGAACCAACGCGTGAAACATGAGTTGTGCTCTTTGAGTATATCTCCGTCCGTCCTCTGTTGGCCTCGGTCATTGTATGTCTTCTCAATAAAGGTTTTGTGCTCTACCACCCAAGGATCGACCACATCTATGTGTTGTAGCGTGACTAGGTTTGCTCTTTCAAAGTCGGCGAGTCGACCCTCGAAGTCGACATGCATTTCGCGGCGACAGTCGTGAGACTTCATTCCGCTGAACTTCTGCTTCGCTGGGTCTAGGTATCTACTTATCTTCCCCGCGTAACCGTAAGGAAGTTTTACTCCTAGGAGGCAGGTGAAAAACTGCTCGATCTCCTCCTGACTTAGAGTGAAGCACGCGGGAGGGTAGTCATTTCCGGTCTTCTTGGCCTTTTTGCCTTTGCGACGACTTTCTGTGTCCTGCTTCGCCTCATCATCATCATCATCATCATCATCATCATCATCATCATCATCATCATCATCATCATCATCATCATCATCATTAGCGTGAAGCTCCTGCCTGATGCCCATTGATTTCAAGTCTGCCCTTGCTTTCAGCCCATCTTTGGTCCTCTCTGGCATGTTGAGCAGGGTACCAAGCAGACTCTCGCACACGTTCTTCGTGATATGCATGACATCAAGGCTGTGAGGCACACGGTGGATCTTCCAGTACGGCAAGTCCCAGAAAACAGACCTCGTTTTCCATACCTTCAGCAGCGGCTCTAGAGCCTTTCGCTTCTTTCCCGGCTCTGGCGCCTTTTGCTTCTTTCTCGGCAGTGGGCAGTATTTCCAATTTTTCAACAGCTCGTCTATTTCCTCGCTGCTCCTCGTACACGGGCGTTTTCGGGGTTCGGTTTCACCATCGAACAGATCCTTGCTTTCCTCCATGGGTCATCATCGCGAAGCCACCTTCGATGTCCCATGAACACGGTTTTCGAAGACCCGGGATCTCTATCTAGCTGGCGATACGTTGTTTCATCCATGCACCTTACGCATCCAGAAAATCCATGGACTACCTGCCCCGCGAGTTATCCGTAACCGAGATAGTCGTGCACCGTCGTGAGCAGTGCGGCTCTCATAGGGAAATATTCTTTCTCTGCGGCGTCCCACGTATTGGCTGGCGTTTTCCACAGCGTGTCTAGCTCCTCCTTCAGCAGCCCCAGATACAGATTGATGTCGTTCCCTGGTTGTTTCGGCCCTTCAATTAGCATACTCATGTGAATGTACTTCCTCTTCATGCACAACCAGGGGAGAAGGTTGTACATCCAAAAAAACACAGGCCAGGTGCTATGTGTGCTTCTCTGGCTACCAAACGGATTGACTCCATCGGTGCTCGCGCCCAGCACGATGTTCCTTGGATCCTTCCCAATTTCTGGGTATTCGAAGTTCAACACTTGCCACTGGCTCGCATCCTTAGGGTGACTCAGCATCTTGTCTTTTTTATTTATCTCCGGATCATTTCTGTCATCTTCCCGCTTCTTCTCCTCCCTATCCGCGTGCCAACGCAGGAGCTTTGCTACCTTAGGGTCCGCGAAATACCGCTGCAGACGAGGAGTGACCGGAAAGTACCACACCGATTTTCAAAGAGCTTTCTTCCTCTTCTTGTATCGAGTGATGCCGCACACTGGACATATGGTAGACTCCGCATGCTCGTCCCGATAAATGATACAATTGTTCATGCACACATGGTATTTCTAGTGTGGTAAATCCAGAGGACACACGATTTTCTTCGCCTCCTCGAAGCTGGTCGGGCACTTGTTCCCCTTGGGAAGACGTTCGTGCTAGAATGACATGTTCTCGTCGAAGCATGCGTCGGTCATTTTTTGTTTTACCTTCATCTCCAGAGCCATGAGCGTTACTTTCAGGCGGGTATCCTCGGGCCTGCATCCTTCATACAATGGGGTAACCGCGTCTATCTCCAGTTGACCCAGCTTGGCTTTCTCTCGGGCGGCAACTCTTGCGTTATCCGTCTGCTTGAGAAGCAGCTCTTGAATATGAGGGTCCTGCACCCAGCCTCCATCGTCGTCTGCTCCGGCATCTTCATCTTCATGATCATGCCCTTCGCCTTGATCTTCCTCATCATCATGTACGACATCTTCTACATGATGACTGTGTACAACATCACCGTCGTGATCATGTCCTGGAGATTCTTCGTCTTCTCGCCCGCCCTCGCCGCGGTGGTACTTGTCTTGTTGCCCTTCCTCATTTCTTGCCCGGCCCCGGCCATGGACGACTTCATAGTCATCTTCATCACCTTGCCACCGATAGCCATCCATGAAACCACGCAAGAGCAGGTGGTCCCGCACCTGCCCGAAATCCGGGTCCGCAATAAGGCTCTTCAGCTTGCATCTTCGACACGGACATCTTATCTCCGTCTCGTTCTTTTGAAGCATCTCGTCCTTCGCGGAGCTCAAAAACCTATTCACGATGCCTTCGATGATCGTGCGGACCATGGTCGCGTGCGGGGTAGAGCAAAACGATATTTTAGAACCAAGAAAAAATTTGGCATGACCTTCCCTAAAAATAGGACCAAAAAGAATGCATAGTGCCAAAATTCTCGCCGAAGAAATGAATCAACATTCCGGCAAAATATTGGCAACTATCGCATTTCAAATACCGGTACCTGCAAACACAAACATATATGCAACACCACAAACACATGCAACACCACAAACATACATAGATCTAGCTAGGCCACAAAAAGTGCATGTGCACGTTGTTGGAGCGAGCTAGGGAGAAAAAAAGTAGATCTACATCATGAAGATAGCTTTCCCCTTACTTACCTATCAAAAAAAAAGGTAATTTCACCACTTAATTTTGATGAATCTATGGTGCAAATGAGGTGAGGAGGAGGCAGCCGAAAGCTTGGAGAAAGAGGTGGAGGTAATGAAGTGGGGATAGTGAGTGGGTAGGTGTGGGGCTGTCCAAAATATCTTGTTGGGGTCCCAGGTTACTAATAGAGCACCACAAGGAAATGCGCCCTGGTTACTAATGGCGCACCTGCAGGTGGTGCGCCATTAGAAGTTTTGCAAAAAAGTAAAAAAATATAAATATATATACTAATGCGCACCGTTTGATAGTGCGCCATTACTAGTTTAAACTAGTAATGACGCACTGTGAAACGGTGCGCCATTAGTAGTTTTGCAAAAAAAAAGAATAAGAAAAAAATTACAGTAATGGCGCACTCTCTGCCAGGTGCGCCATTACTAGTTAGAACTAGTAATGGCGCATTGTCTACCTGATGCGCCATTAATATGTATGGAAAAATGGAAAAAAAATTAATACTAGTGGCGCACCCTGTTTCTGGTGAGCCATTAGTGTCTTCCACACTAATGGCGCATCACCAACAGGTGCGCTATTAGTATATAGTAGTGGCGCACTGCTTCCCTGGTGCGCCATTAGTATCAATCCTATCTATAGCCCTTTTCCTAGTAGTGGATATATGCCGACGGCAGCTGTATGCGTAGATTCTTCTACGCCGACGGTCGTTCTTTGCCGACGGGGCCGTCGGCATATACTGGGATAGCCCGACGGCCGTTGTACGCCGACGGCCTGGGGCCAGCTGTCGGCATAGTCTAGAATAGGCCAACGGTGGCCGTCGGCATCGAGCCCTGTCTACTATATTAGGCATGTCCAAACCGACACTACAACACCTCACAACCAACAAAACCATACCTCTTGGTGTGACACTAAACCTAGGTACTAGTACGAGACTAGAGTAATTAATCTAGACAAGCAGAAAGTAGGATATTATCTCGATCCGAGGACTTGAACCAAGCTAGGTATATGTCTCTCCTTGTGTGCACCATCCGGATCTCTGATCCGTGCGACACCTCAGATGAGTATTGTCGCGAAAATAGCACGGCAGTGAACGCACGCAGACTTCCGTAATGGCACTCGGCTTGTGTTCCCACCAAATAGGAACGTTTTTGGCCGGTACCCTTTGGCTACCATACACTATTCTTGTCAAGAGGTAAAACAGTTTTGCTACAATAATGAAAATCAAACATCCAGCACCCAAAGGAAATAAATGTAAAGGTGTTTGGTTGCTGGCATTAGGGATTCTACTATTCATATGAGGTTGATATATTTGTTTTTACCGATACTAAAAATGAGGGTGGTTTCAATTTCTTCAAACACGTTTGACCGTTTGGTGATAACGACCACCTATGCATAGGGAAACACCAAACAAACAATTAAACACATTAACGGTCGCGGCAAGGGCGAGTTACCGTGATGTCCACGTGTCCTTTACTGTAAGCGATAGAAAAAATGAGAGTGATAGGAGATCGAAAGACCTGGCCCGGGTCTCCGGCTCTCCGCACGACCCCCTTCTTTCGCCGCCGCCGCCTCCTCTCTTCTCCTCATGCCCCCCTGCTCCGAGCCCTTTCGCAACACCTGGCCCGGGGTCTCCGCACGACCCCCCTGCTCTGAGCCGCCGCCGGCCTGCTTCTCATCTTCTCTCCTCGTCAGTCGTCGTGCAGCGGCCGGCTACAGGGTGGCCTCGCTGGAAGAGAGCACCGATGCCCGTGGATCTCGCCCGGGACGACGAGGACCAGGTCGCCCTGCTCCTACAGTCCCAGCACAACGTCTCACTGCCCCGCCCCACGACGCCCTCTATGTCGATCTGAAGCCCGCCGTGGACGGGGACGAGCTGAGGGTGGAGACGGGCCACGGCGGCGAGGAGGGGGAGGCGGCACGGCAGAGTCATGGCGCCCAGCCCCCTGACGGAGGAGGTGGTGGAGTTGACAGAGACGCTCACCAAGGAAGACCTCGTCGCCTACCTCGTATCTGGGTGTAAGCCCAAGGAGAACTGGAGGTGAGAAGCTTCGGCATGGTGCTACTTGCCTACTGCTACCTACTGTTTGGAATTTGGCGCAGTGTTCCGGACTGGATTCGGTCATCACCATCAGCCGCCGCATCATCCGTCAATGTCCATCTTGGCGACACCAAGGGCACGTGTCCGTTGCCGCGGCAGCCGCTAATCCAGCCACCGGCAAGCCGGTGCCACCCCACCCCAAGCTCTCGTAAGCCTTCTCTCTTTCCGTGGACCAGTTTTGAACCATCATTGATCTATATGTATGTATGTTAGGGTTGTAGGGAAGGCGTTGTTCACCATGGTAGTACAGGAACGGAGAAAATACTCACACAGGTCGTGGAGCAGTTCTACAAACTTGTTAATGTTATACAGATCAGCATTTCTTCTTCCAGTTCCGTGATGTTGAAAAGATTTGTTACCTAATAGTAACATGTAATCAGTGGAACCACACCATTCAGTTTTTGTGCCTGATCAAGTCAACATAGTATCTGATATTCATAGTTTTGTATATCATTTGTACATGTTGATGATTTGTGAAAGTAACCACAAGTAGATGTAGAGCTCATGCTTATAAAACTAAATGTAGAGCCAGAACAGCGTCTTGAGGTCAAAACTTATAGATTTTAATTTGTACATGTGATGCTCAATTTTACATCTTTCAGTTTGAGTGGTTGACACAGATATGGTTGGGATGGCTGATTCTTATTGCCCAGCTTGCTGAATGTTGACATTTGCAACATATTATGTGGTTGTCGTTGTTGCTTCGACATTGACGTCCCCGTGCTCATGGGGTTCCGACAACGTCACCAGTGTCCCCTCGTCATTGACAGCAGTTTACGTGATTGATCTATATATCAAAAGTAAAGCTGGTTTTAGCATTAGTTTGCACTTTGCAGTATATGAATTCTGAATTTCTTTTCATCATATTCTGTACTAAATATGAGGTAATAAGATGAGCCATGTATTTTAGTTTTCAAGAAGATAGATCATAACTGTTGTGTGCCAATTCTTTTTTATCTTTCTGTAGGTTTTATATTTCTGTGGATTTGTGTGATGGGACCTTATCTCTGATTTATTTTACGAATGTGCATTGCCAGTATTGCGGTCCTGGCACCAACTACTGAGCGCCAATGGAGACGATGGAGGAGGACGTGGTGGAGTATAGCTGGAGGGAGGTGGTGCTGCTGCGCCTCATCCTGGTGGTGCCCCATGCCACGCCGGAGCTCGAGCCCGAGACCAGGGAGCGGCGCCACGGTAGGGACCTCCTCGTCGTGGTCGACTTCGGCCCAAACTGCAGGAACGCCTTCTGCTGGGTGCTAGCGCACCTCTCGCGTCTCGCCGACACCCCCCACCTCGTCTACGCCGTCTCCAGTTGAGTCCTCCACCATCTCAGCTCGTCTCGTCTCACCTGAATCACATTTCTTTTGGGCTGGCTGATTTTTTTAGTTTACTTTCGAGGCGATCTAGGTTCCCTAATCAAACATCATGGTGAATTTGATAACTCGAATTGTTAGATTACACACAGTCAGGTTGTTGTCGGTCGGTACATATTTCTGGCTAAAAATGGAAGATGGTGAGTCTCACAGCTAAATAGTAGAGAGACACTTTATGTAGTAAATGGATCTAATCTGGTGTCTTTTTTTGTACAATCCAGTATTGAGGTTGCTTCATGTGTGTTAGTTATGGAAATTTATGAAAATAATATTTTGTACGTAATGTGGACAACTCAATTACACCATAAGGTCCAAAAGTTAGCGCGATGACTGGCTTTAAGTTGCTTTTTGACAATATTGAGTTGTAGACGCAAAACACATTCGTGATGGCTTACCTGAATTCGAAATTCATGCATATATGGTTGCTGGTTGTTAAACAAGCCGTATGTGTCAACCTTCATTGTGCGCCATATGTAACGTATCTTAACAGGAGTTGTACGTATCTTGGTAGTTAGGATAGGGGGTTTATCTCTAGCTCATAATTCTATCTCTAGCTAGCTTGATCTCCAAGTTGTAACCTCTCTCCTGTACGAGATCCAAACTGTACGCGCTACCAGGGCCTCGCACCCCTACATATAACATGTACGGAGTCCCCTCTAAGAGGCAAGACATTTTCCGCTTCGCACATGGTAGTCAGAGCCTTCCTTTTCCCATCTAGAGCTTCTGTCAAACCCATCTAGCCTAGCAATGTCTTCCTCCGGCGCCTCCTCACCAAACCTCGACAATCAGGTCACAGAGAAGCTGTCACACACGAACTACGTGCTATGGCGCACGCAGATCACACCTCAGCTGCGCGGTGCCGGCGTCTTCGGCTACGTCGACGGCACCAACCCGGAGCCGGCCAAGCTCCTCGTCACCGTCAAGGAGGGCAAGGAGACTTCATCGCCCAACCCTCTCCACCCTATATGGGTACGGGAGGACCTGCGGGTCCTTGGCTACTTGCTGAATAACCTCACAAAAGAGGTGCTGGTCACGGTGACCACGGTCACCACGGCGGGCACGCTCTGGACGACGCTCGCGGCCATGTTCTCGTCACAATCGGCGAGTCGCATCAACAACATACGCACCTCCCTCATCAACGCGCAGAAGGGTAACCTCTCGGTTGCCTCCTACTTCGCCGCCATGCGTGGCTATACCGATGCGCTGGCCGCGGCGGGCAAGACCATCCAGGACGATGAGCTCCTCTCGTACATCATCCATGGGTTGGAGGCGGACTATCAGCCACTGGTGTCGGCCCTCGACGCTCGTGTTACTCCTGCAACCCTCGACGAGCTCTTCGCCATGCTGTCGAACTTCGACCAGCGCATTGCACAGTTCCATGGATCCGGCGGCGGTTTCAAATCTTCCGCAAACCTGGCGTCGCGCGGCAGGGGTGGTGGCTCCCGCTAACGTGGCTCCCCGCGCTACAAAGGGCGATCCTGGTGGCGGCTGCAACGGTCGTGACCACTCTCCTCAGCGCTCGGATGGCCGAGGTCGCGGGCGCGGGCGCAGTGGTGGAACCAGAACACGTCCAGAGACTCCGCGGTGCCAAATCTGCGGGAAGCCCGGTCACACAGCAAAGGATTGCTGGTGCCGTTATGATGAGGATGAGGACTCTCAAGACGATGACAAGGTAGCTGCTGCCGCTGATGGTTCCTACGGTATTGACACCAATTGGTACGTCGATAGCGGTGCCACAAACCACATCACGAACGAGCTTGAGAAGGTCACCATGAAGGAAAAATACCGTGGCAAAGATCAAATCCATACTGCTAGCGAAGAAGGTATGGGTATAAGTCATATTGGTCACTCTATATTTCGTACCCCTAGTCAAAAATTACACATTAAGAAAATCTTGCATGTCCCTAGTGCACACAAAAATCTTCTTTCGGTTCACAGAATTGCCCTTGATAATAATGTTTTTTCTCGAAATTCATCCTTTTCCTTCTTGATTAAGGATCAGGTCACGAGGAAAATCCTCTATCGAGGTAGATGTGTTCGAGGGCTCTACCCGTCGACTCCGGAGTTTAGAAGATACAATAAACAAGCTTGTGGTGCTATCAAACTTTCGTCCACACGATGGCACGATCGTCTAGGACATGCCTCTTTTTCTTTAGTAGAAAAGTTGCTTAGGAAAAATAAGCTCCCGTTTGTTGGTGAGCGTCATGTTGAAACTATTTGTGATTCCTGTCAACGAGCTAAAAGTCATCAATTGCTGTATCCCATCTCAACTAGTATTTCTACCAAACCTTTGCAACTCATTTTTTCTGATGTTTGGGGTCCAGCCCCTACAACCGTTGGTAGACACACGTATTACGTCAGTTTTATTGATGACTATAGCAAATTCTCGTGGATCTATCTCCTCAAAAGGAGATCCGATGTGTTTCAAGTTTTCCAAAACTCTCAAGCGCTTGTTGAACGAAAGTTTGATAGCAAGATAGTCGCTGTCCAATCCGATTGGGGAGGGGAATACGAAAAATTAAATTCCTTCTTCCAAAATCTTGGCATCTCACACCACGTGTCATGCCCGCATGCTCATCAACAAAACGGTTCCGCCGAACGCAAGCATAGGCACATTGTCGAGGTTGGTCTTGCCCTTTTGGCAGCCGCATCCATGCCTCTCAAGTTTTGGGACGAAGCTTTTCTCATAGTCATTCACATTATCAACATGCTACCTAGTCGTGTCATTAACAATGAAACTCCAGTAGAACGACTTCTTCACACTAAACCAGACTATAAGTCCCTCCGTGTTTTTGGGTGTGCATGTTGGCCCAATCTTCGTCCCTACAACAACCGCAAACTCATGTTTCGCTCAAAACAGTGCGTCTTCCTAGGGTATAGTGCCCAGCATAAAGGGGTCAAGTGTTTAGATGTCTCCACTGGCCGTGTCTACATCTCACGAGATGTGGTCTTTGATGAAACAAAATTTCCGTTTGCTGACCTCCATCCCAATGCTGGTGCACTCCTTCGCAAAGAAATTCTTCTTTTGCCCACTCATCTCACTAGTTTTCATCAAGGGGACCAAATATTGATGACCTATTGACTAACCAATCTAATGATGTGCATGAGTTTTGTGTTGATGCAACAGAATGAAGCAGTACGGAAACTACAGAAGTAGACGCAGAAAATGCAGAAAAAACGGCTCATATCGAGCCATATTTTATGTGCCTCCCCGAGGGAGATAGATCCGCCTCGGGATCTGCCTAGCTGCAGCTAATCGGATCCTCCTCGGGATCGGTTCCTGCGAATGAGGCAGGAGCAGACGCCTCGGGATCCTTCCCTGCTGACGGGGCAGCTGCAGTCGCGGGAGCAGACGTAGGCGCGGGCGCGCACGCCGCGTTTTCCCCACATCCACGTGACACGCGCGGTCGGGCAGATGCGGCCTCGCACCGGTCTCCGTGCGGTCGGGCGGACGCAGCCCCGCACCGGTCTCCATAAGCCTACGGTACGAGGTACGCCACCAACCCGGTGACATACACGCGGCGAAGCGACGTGCGACGCAGGGAGGGCCAGACCGGCGCGGCGATCCAGGCAGATGTGCCACGCAATGACGATCTGCATGCACATGCACATGCACCGGCGGGATCTTCTGCGGGAAATTCACGTGCCTTGCTTCAATAGTCAGCCGCAGAAAATCCAACAGCATCTTCATTTGGATCCTCTGAGGCCACCGATCCTGATGCTTCTCAACCGCGACGTACGCGGCTGCAACAAGGGGTAATTCAACCCGTTAATTACAAGCATATAACCAAGTATGGTATGGTTTGTTCCACAGGTGAACCAGATGAGCCTAACACCCTTGAAGCAGCATTGTGTGATGAAAAGTGGAAGAAAGCCATGCATGAAGAGTACATGGCATTGATGAGAAACAAAACATGGCACTTGGTTCCCCCACAGCAAGGTAAAAATTTAATTGATTGCAAGTGGGTTTTCAGGATCAAGAGGAAAGCTGATGGAACCATTGATCGTTACAAGGCTAGATTGGTTGCAAAAGGCTTCAAACAGAGGTATGGTATAGACTACGAGGACACCTTCAGTCCAGTAGTAAAGGCTGCCACTATTCGCCTTGTCTTATCTATTGCTGTCTCTAGAGGGTGGATTCTCAGACAGCTCGATGTTCAGAACGCGTTTCTCCATGGTGTTCTGGAAGAGGAAGTGTACATGAAACAACCTCCTGGGTTTGAGAGTAAGAATGCTCCTTCTTATGTGTGCAAGCTTGATAAAGCACTGTATGGGCTAAAGCAAGCTCCAAGGGCATGGTATGCTCGTCTGTGTCACAAAATGCAAGCACTTGGTTTTGTTCCATCTAAGTCTAACACGTCATTGTTTATCTACAACAAGTCCAACACATGCATATTTGTTCTCATATATGTTGATGATATCATCGTGACTAGCTCATCTGATGAAGCAATCACAGGACTTCTTAAGGACTTGAGTGCAGACTTTGCTCTAAAAGATCTTGGTGACTTGCATTATTTTCTTGGGATTGAGATAAAAAAGCACAAGGATGGACTTGTTCTCTCTCAAGAAAAGTATGCCACTGACTTGGTCAAGAAAGCTGGGCTACAAGGATGCAAACCCTCTCTTACTCCATTATCCAGCTTAGAAAAGCTATCCCTTGCAAAAGGCGAGCCCTTAAATCAAGAAGACAGCACCAAATACAGGAGTCTGGTAGGAGCCCTTCAGTATCTCACACTTACAAGGCCTGATATTTCTTTTGCTGTTAATAAAGTCTGCCAGTTCCTCCATGCACCTACCAATGTTCATCTGACAGCTGCAAAACACATAGTTCGATATGTTAAGCACAGTCTGAACTTAGGACTGAACTTCAGCAAATCACCATTTACTTTAGTCAGTGCATTCTCTGACTCTGATTGGGCAGGTTGTCTTGATGACAGATGTTCCACTGGTGGTTTTGCAGTATTTTTTGGACCTAACTTGATATCATGATGTGCACATAAACAGGCAACTGTATCCAGGTCGAGCACAGAGGAAGAATACAAGGCATTGGCAAATGCCACAGCGGAGATCATATGGGTTCAATCCATGCTGAAGGAACTCGGCATACGAAGTAAACAGGCACCTTGTTTATGGTGTGACAATCTTGGAGCTACGTATCTCTCTGCAAATCTAGTGTTCCATGCTAGAACAAAACACATAGAGATAGATTTTCATTTTGTCAGAGAGAGAGAGAGAGTTGCTCAGAAGCAACTTGATATACGCTTTGTGCACTCCAAAGATCAACTTGCAGATGGATTCACAAAGCCTTTGCCTACAAGAAGCTTTGAAGACTTCAAGTATAATCTCAACTTGATGAAGTTGTTATTAAGGGAGGGTGTTAAACAAGTCGTATGTGTCAACCTTCATTGTGCGCCATATGTAACGTATCTTAACAGGAGTTGTACGTATCTTGGTAGTTACGATAGGAGGTTTATCTCTAGCTCATAATTCTATCTCTAGCTAGCTTGATCTCCTAGTTGTAACCTCTCTCCTGTACGAGATCCAAACTGTACGCGCTACCAGGGCCTCGCACCCCTGCATATAACATGTACGGCGTCCCCTCTAAGAGGCAAGACGTTTTCCGCTTCGCACACTGGTGACAATACTGTTGCTGTTGGCCTTACTCATTAAGACTAATTTTGTGTATGTGCGGTATTTGAGCGCTGAGCTATAATTTCCAAGTATCATTGAATTAAGTGTTGTCTGTTACCGATCGCTTCCTTCCGACACCTTATATGCGCACCCAGTATGATGACTGGCAGTCTTCTCTTGCACCTAATCTTTTAAGATTGTGCCTTGAGATTTTGCCTCTTCAATTGCATCTTGATCAAGGATAGCTTAAGATCCTCATGTGTTTCTTTCAAAATGAATCTTCTAACAACAGCTCTCATTTGCCTTGCAAAAATGATATTATTCATATAAAGAACACAACCTATGGAAGCAATACAGTTCTAGATGAGGCATTACTTCCGTTCTTTCAGATACTTTGGAGACTAAAAAAAAGATCCTCTTGATTTTTGTTTTTCATTCACCAGACTTAATATGGTTTACGTGAGAACTTTATGCACTAACTAAGCATGACTAAAAATTATGCACGTGTAATCTTGCAAAAAAAATCCGCACGTGTAGCAGAACATATTTTTACTGGTAGGCAGCAGGGTTCTTTATGTTTAGTAGGAATCACTGCGTTCAGCTCATCACATGAGTTTATGAGAGACGGCCTTTGCCAGGAAAGCTTCAGTACCATTGTAATGCAGATGTCTCAGCTAGAAATTCCACACCAGACATCTCATTGGTTTTATTTCTTCTCAACCTAATGCTTACAGTTCTAGGAACAGGGTGTAGCTTATCCATAATTTTCCTACAGCCATGCCCGTTCTTATATACTCTTGGGTGTTTAGTCACTCTAATCAACTAGGTCATAATGGAGCAGAGCCGAGGTAGTAATTATGTACCGTTATATGCTTGCTTGGTTTCCATTACATCACACCTTCATGTTTGTAAGATAGGCTATGTGGCTCCCTATTTTTTCATGTTCAAGTCTTGAGTTAACTGGACTGCTTCAAACAAACTTGCATCATCAGAAGTTCAAAACTGAACCTGTATAAAAATATCGTTTAAAGGAAATACAGTGCTATAGAGGTGACTAAGCCTATTGATATGTAAGTTGAATGCAACAAAGCACTATTTACTCTATAGAGTTGTTACAAATACATTAGGTTTATCCAGACCTGGAACCGAAGATTGAATTATTTTTCCTGCAGATACAACAAATGGATCGACAAGTGCGAGCACGTCAACACTGTCAACATGACAATGGTGGATCGACTTGCAAATGAAAAATGGTTACTATTATGACTGTAATGCGTTGGTGTTATGGCTGACACCTTCAGCCACTGTGGGATCTGCCATGGCCAGGTATGCCCATCCCCGTCGCCCTCCTGTGGATCCGCTGCCCTACTTTGTATTATTGTTCTTCTCATATACTGTCAAATTTCCATGGATGGGATCTGATGAATGAGTATCCCGTGTCTGCGGCAACTCGCATGGCCTGATCTGGAAGTACGGGTGTGCTGCAGGGATTGCTTCCGCAGCATCACCAAGGACATTGGCTTCATCAAGGTATGAGTCACCCCACAGTTTATTGATTTTCTCAATCATGTGCCTGAGTGTGATGACTGCTGGGTAGTAATATGTTACACCATGCTTTGCTTTCAACAATATATATGCTTTGTCTACAAGGCCTCTTGGTATGGCACCCCAATTCTAATTCGTTGGAGACTACCATATGGTAGTGTGAGTTATTACATAATGTAGTGTAATGTATGACATGTTAGATTCACTTATTCAGAAGAGATCTCTGTGTTGCTCTCCTCGGTTAGAATAAATCCGAGACATACCATCGATCATTCGAGGACCAAGCAATCACACGAGCACAACACCGAGATTTGTTAACGAGGTTCACCGATATGGCTACATCCCCGGGGCCTGACTATGGGCGCTCCTCCCCATGACACCCCTACAATACCGCACCCGGTTGCCCTAGACGCCGGCACATGCCGCCGGCTTCCCCCTCGTTCCGGTGCTATTATGTTGGCATAGGTTACATCGTGTGTCTACCCCCACTATATATGAGAGGCCTAGAATACAAGTGTCCTATTAGGACACGACTCCATATCCTGTCTAAACACAATACTGATACAGGTCCAACTGTAACCTATCTTGTACACTATATTCGACACAACTCCAACAAACTCCGCCTTGGCGAATATTCTCCACCATCTTGAATTCGTCAATGCGTCAAACTTCCATGTACATTGGACTTGAGATTATCCCATGAGTACCGCTCTACTCCAAAGACTCCATATGACTCCACCTGCAGCTTGTAGTCCCTTCTTTTATTGACCACAGTCAACACTCGACCAAAATTAAGCTCCTTGTTGCTCTAGTTTGTGCTCCCAACTTCCAGAGTATCCGTCCAACGCCATCACACACTGATCATTGACCTGCGTGAAAGTGAACAACTCACATATTGGGTGTCACACCTAAGAGTTACCTGAACTCAACATCACCGCTCCTTTCTCGACCGCCTGTCTGAAACTTGAAGGAATTTCACCGTTGCTTGCAGTCTTCTGAGTCAAATTCGCAGTTGTCTCATCACATGTATGACCACCAGAGCCCTGGCCTATCTCCATGTCCCGTGCGTGCCGCACACCTCGCCGCTATTACTGCGTCGAACCTCCGCTGTCCTGGTCGAGTCTCAAGGGTCGAAAACGCACACCACTCAACCCCCACTGCAGAGTACCACCGATCATCACCGACCGATGACGAATTTCATGCTTCGATCAGACCACTGGGCTCCAGTCCGAATTACGTGTCGCTCGCTTTTTCCCCTTGCTGAATAGGCTTCGATTCCCTGGATTCTTACATCGTAGCCCGTCAATCCAGCTCCACCTTCAACATGACTCCATGGTGGTTGTACTTGCCACCCCGCACCTCGTTGACTCCAAGCTCTCATGTGCACCATCTTGAATCAACCCCGCGCCATAGTCTTGTCGAAGCCGCACAAGCCCTCGGGGCCTGCGCATTGTGTTTCCGCGGCCCAGAAGTCGGTCACCATCAGCATCACGCTCCTATGTCGTCAACGCCGATCCCATCACCGTCTTCTGTATCAACCAATTCGCGTCGATCCGTCAGACTGCCTAGTCCGACCCAGTTGAACGAGTTCGACTGTATGACACGCTCGAGGCTCCAAAATCATCTTCCGCGAATTCTCATCCATCACATGATACTTCCATCTTAGCTGGCTTGGCTTCCTGCAACAACGCCTTCAAGCATCCTTGTTGTGCCAACAAATCTTTCACCCTTGTCTGCCAACCCAAAGCTTCCAGTTCCATTGAACTTCTCCACCTCAAACCTGATACCTGACAGCGCCATAGTTCTTTGTGCAGCTAACCTTGTGAAAAATAACCGAGCAGTCTTCCAGTGATCCCCAAGTACAAGAACAGAATATCTGTCTACTACTAGCAATCTAGCTAGTTGGTCTTCACGGGAAGTGCTCTCTTGGTTCAACTTCCATATGCTAAGCTATTTGCTTTCCTGCCAAAGCCTCTCCTCTCGATGGATACGTATCCTTGATGGATTTCTTTCACCAATTGATTTGCCTGGACAGCCTCATCCCATCCCGCTCCTGCGAGCGGGAGGGGCGAACCCTAAATCGCGCCACCGCCATCCTCCTCCTCGCGCCTCCTCCCTCGCCGCCGCCGGAGCGCGCTGCCGGGCAAAGCCCGGTCGGCGTAGGCGGCGGCGGGGATCTATTTCCTCAACCGGTGGTCCTGTAGCGTGGGATGTGACGACCTCCATGTGACGTGGCGCTCGCGCGGGGGGCGGCGGCGGCGCTGCGGACGGCCGTGCCGGCGGCGCGGGCGGCCGGGGGCGCTGCGGCGGCTGTGCTGGCCCGACCTGTTGTGGAGCGGCGGGGCTGCGAGCAGCAGGTGCAGGGGTCTTCGGGCGGCGGCGGCAGGCGGATCTGGTGGCGGCGGCGTCTGCGATGCGGCTGGGCGCAGGTGGCGGGGGGCGTGGTCTGCGTCGTACGCGGCCGTCCTTGGGCTGGCACTCTGGCTGGGCGGGGTTGGCTGCGGTTGCCTGCCCTTGGCCAGGCACTGGTGCAGGCATGGTGGCGGCGTGTGGGCTTCAGGCAGGTCCCGTTGGGCTGCACCTCCCGGCGGCACGTCTTTTGGCGGCGGCGTTGGCGGGCTGAGGTGTGGCCGGTGGTTGCGTGCTCTGTCGGGCCTTCCGCTTGGTCCCAGCAAGCGACGCGGAGTAGGGCAGCGGCCCGGCATGGGGGCTGCTCTTGTCGCGGGATACGACGGCGCTCGGAGGTATGGTGTGGCCTCCCTGATGCCTCGTGTCTACACGACAGCTTGGCGGTCCCGGCTGCAGCGACGGCTGGCTTCTTTGTCGGCGTCGGCTCGTTTGCAGGTGGACTGTTTCGGCCGTCGATCCCTCCCCTCGGCGCTCGGGCACTACTTTCGTCGAAGGGCTGGCCATCTCCCAGTTGCAGTCCATCGCCTGTCTCGCGCCCGGTGCAGCAGAATCGAGCTCGTCCTGTGCCCGGCTGTTGGATCGATCTCGTCTCGCGCCCGGCAGTAGGACTGTGCTTGTCTCGTGCCCGGCTGCAGGACCATGCTCGGTTCGCGCCCGGCTGCAGGACCGTGCTCGTCTTGCGCCCGATGCAGCAGGACGGGTCGATGGTGGCCAATTTTGGCCGACCTTTTGGGTCTCGGCGCTGGGGGCCGTCCAGGGGTGCGAAAGGCGGGGCCTTTCCGCTCTTCTCTTTGGTTGGGGTAGCGACGGGTCTTGGGTGTGGAGGTGTCAAGGTCTTGGATGCCGGGGCGGCGGCCCTAGTGGTGGTAGTGTGGCGCTCTTGGGCAGAGCCCGTGGTTTGGTGCTGCCCGGTGGCCATGGCTATATGGGCGGCTTGGCAGCTGGGGTGTGGCGTTCGATGGTGGTGAGTGTTGGCTGGGGTGAAAACCTGCTCTATCTTCGGCCAGACCGGCGGCGGCGAAACTCGTTCCCTTCTCACTACTAGGAAAAGGGCTATAGATAGGATTGACACTAATGGCGCACCAAGAAAGTAGTTCGCCACTACTATATACTAATGGCGCATCAGTTGGTGATGCGCCATTAGTATGGAAGACACTAATGGCGCACCAGAAAATAGGTGCGCCACTAGTGATATTTTTTTTCATTTTTACATACATACTAATGGCGCATCCTACCGAAGTGCGCCATTACTAGTTCTAACTAGTAATGGCGCACCAGACAGGGAGTGCGCCAGTACTGAATTTTTTTTATTCTTTTTTTTGCAAAACTACTAATGGCGCACTGCCTCACAGTGCGCCATTACTAGTTTAAACTACTAATGGCGCACCCTGTAAAAGTGCTCCATTAGTATATATATATATTTATTTATTTTTACTTTTCTGCAAAATTACTAATGGTGCAGCACCTGCAGGTGCGCCATTAGTAACCAGGGTTACTAATGGCGCATTTGCAGGTGGTGCGCCATTAGTAACC
Source organism: Triticum urartu (assembly GCF_003073215.2). Classification (NCBI taxonomy): domain Eukaryota; kingdom Viridiplantae; phylum Streptophyta; class Magnoliopsida; order Poales; family Poaceae; genus Triticum; species Triticum urartu. The sequence goes on from NC_053023.1 coordinate 6,819,262, forward strand.
TGGGACCCCAACAAGATATTTTGGACAGCCACACCTACCCACTCACTTTCCCCACTTCATTCCCTCCACCTCCTTCTCCAAGCTTTCGGCTGCCTCCTCCACCTCACCTCATTTACACCATAGATTCATCAAAATTAAGTGGTGAAATTACCTTTTTTTGATAGGTAATTAAGGGGAAAGCTATCTTCATGATGTAGATCTACTTTTTTCTCCCTAGCTCGCTCCAACGTAACAACGTGCACATGCACTTTTTGTGGCCTAGCTAGATCTATGTATGTTTGTGGTGTTGCATGTGTTTGTGGTGTTGCATATATGTTTGTGTTTGCAGGTACCGGTATTTGAAATGCGATAGTTGCCAATATTTTGCCGGAATGTTGATTCATTTCTTCGGCGAGAATTTTGGCACTATGCATTGTTTTTGGTCCTATTTTTAGGGAAGGTCATGCCAAATTTTTTCTTGGTTCTAAAATATCGTTTTGCTCTACCCCGCAGGCGACCAAGGTCCGCACGATCACCGAAGGCATCGTGAATAGGTTTTTGAGCTCCGCGAAGGCCGATATGCTTCAAAAGAACGAGACGGAGATAAGATGTCCGTGTCGAAGATGCAAGCTGAAGAGCCTTATTGCGGACCCGGATTCCGGGCAGGTGCGAGACCACCTGCTCTGCGTGGTTTCATGGATGGCTATCGGTGGCAAGGTGATGAAGATGACTATGAAGTCGTCCATGGGGGCCGGGCAAGAAATGAGGAAGGGCAACAAGACAAGTACCACCGCGGCGAGGGCGGGCGAGAAGACGAAGAATCTCCAGGACATGATCATGACGGTGATGCTGTACACAGTCATCATGTAGAAGATGTCGTACATGATGATGAGGAAGATCAAGACGAAGGGCATGATCATGAAGATGAAGATGCCGGAGCAGACGACGATGGAGGCTGGGCGCAGGACCCTCATATTCAAGAGCCGCTTCTCAAGCAGACAGATAACGCAAGAGCTGCCGCCCGAGAGAAAGCCAAGCTGGATCAACTGGAGATAGACGCGGTTACTCCATTGTATGAAGGACGCAGGCCCGAGGATACCCGCCTGAAAGTAACGCTCATGGCTCTGGAGATCAAGGTAAAACACAAAATGACCGACGCATGCTTTGACGAGAACATGTCATTCTGGCACGAACGTCTTCCCAAGGGGAACAAGTGCCCGACCAGTTTCGAGGAGGCGAAGAAAATCGTGTGTCCTCTGGATTTACCACACGTGAAATACCATGTGTGCATGAACAATTGCATCATTTATCGGTACGAGCACGCGGAGTCTACCATATGTCCGGTGTGCGGCGTCACTCGATACAAGAAGAGGAAGAAAGCTCCTCGAAAATCGGTGTGGTACTTTCCGATCACTCCTCGTCTGCAGCGGTATTTCGCGGACCCTAAGGTAGCAAAGCTCCTGCATTGGCACGCGGATAGGGAGGAGAAGAAGCGGGAAGATGACGGAAATGATCCGGAGATAAATAAAAAAGACAAGATGCTGAGTCACCCTAAGGATGCGAGCCAGTGGCAAGCGTTGAACTTCGAATACCCATAATTTGGGAAGCATCCAAGGAACATCGTGCTGGGCGCAAGCACCGATGGAGTCAATCCGTTTGGCAGCCAGAGAAGCACACATAGCACCTGGCCTGTGTTTGTGTGGATGTACAACCTTCCCCCCTGGTTGTGCATGAAGAGGAAGTACATTCACATGAGTGCTAATTGAAGGGCCGAAACAACCAGGGAACGACATCAATCTGTATCTGGGGCTGCTGAAAGAGGAGCTAGACACACTGTGGAAAACGCCAGCCAATACGTGGGACGCCCAGAGAAAGAATATTTTCCTATGAGAGCCGCACTACTCACGACGGTGCACGACTATCTCGGTTACGGATATCTCGCGGGGCAGGTAATCCATGGATTTTCTGGATGCGTAAGGTGCATGGATGACACAACGTATCGCCAGCTAGATAGAGATCCCGGGTCTTCGAAACCCATGTTCATGGGACATCGAAGGTGGCTTCGCGATGATGACCCATGGAGGAAACGCAAGGATCTGTTCGATGGTGAAACTGAACCCCGAAAATGCCCGCGTATGAGGAGCGGCGAGGAAATAGACGAGATTTGAAAAATTGGAAAGATTACCCACTGCCGGGAAAGAAGCAAAAGGCGCCAGAGCCGGGAAAGAGGCGAAAGGCGCTAGAGCCGCTGCTGAAGGTATGGAAAACGAGGTCTGTTTTCTAGGACTTGCCGTACTGGAAGATTCACCGTGTGCCTCACAGCCTTGATGCCATGCATATCACGAAGAACGTGTGCGAGAGTCTGCTTGGTACCCTGCTCAACATGCCAGAGAGGACCAAAGATGGGCTGAAAGCAAGGGCAGACTTGAAATCAATGGGCATCAGGCAGGAGCTTCACGCTAATGATGATGATGATGATGAGGCGTAGCAGGACACAGAAACTCGTCGCAAAGGCAAAAAGGCCAAGAAGACCGGAAGTGACTACCCTCCCGCGTGCTTCACTCTAAGTCAGGAGGAGATCGAGCAGTTTTTCACCTGCCTCGTAGGAGTAAAACTTCCTTACGGTTACGCGGGGAAGATAAGCAGATACCTAGACCCAGCGAAGCAGAAGTTCAGCAGGATGAAGTCTCACGACTGTCACGTGCTGATGACGCAGATACTTCCAGTTGCAATCCGTGGGATCATGGACGCGCACATCCGTGAAACGCTATTTGGCCTATGCAACTTTTTCGACGTCATCTCTCGGAAGTCGATTGGCGTGAGGCAACTCAGAAGGCTACAGGAAGAGATCGTGGTGATACTATGCGAGCTTGAGATGTACTTCCCGCCCGCATTCTTCGACGTTATGGTGCATCCGCTGGTCCATATCGTGGAGGATATCATCCAACTTGGGCTGACGTTCCTGCACAGCATGATGCCATTCGAAAGGATGAATGGTGTCATCAAAGGATACGTTCGCACCATGTCACGTCCAGAGGGAAGTATAGCCAGGGGCTTTCTCACCGAAGAGTGCATCTCCTACTGCACGAATTATGTAGGCACCGAGAACCCCGTTGGTCTGCTCGTCAACAGGCACCTCGGCAGGCTCGCTGGATGGGGTCACCGTGAGGGTCGCCGCGAAATGCATGTCGACTTTGAGGGTTGACTCGCCGACTTTGAAAGAGCAAACCTAGTCACGCTACAACACATAGATGTGGTCGATCCTTGGGTGGTAGAGCACAAAACCTTTATTGAGAAGACGTACAATGACCGAGGCCAACAGAGGACGGAAGAAGATATAATCAAAGAGCACAACTCATGTTTCACGTGTTGGTTCAAGCAGAAGCTTCTGTTGTACCCTTTACATGAGGATTCTTCCGCGGAAGAACAACTCATATTCGCCTTGTCACAGGGCGCCGAGCACAACCTGATGACCTATGAGGCGTACAATATCAACGGCTACACATTCTACACCGAGAACAAGGACATGAAGAGCGATGGTTATCAGAACTCCGGGGTAACGGTGGAATCCTACACCGGTAACGACAAGGACAGATATTACGGAAGGATCGATGAGATCTGGGAGCTGAGCTACGCTGGAGAGAAGGTCCCGATGTTCCGTGTCAGATGGGCCAAGAGCGTCCTAAAAGAAGACCGGTATTTCACCACCATGGTTATACCCGAAGCCAAATCCATGACCGCGGGCACAAACGTCATCGCGAAAAATGAGCCATGGGTACTGGCTTCCCAAGTGGACCAATGCTTCTTCATTACAGACCCGTCAAAGCCCAGTCGTGTTGTCGTGAGGAGAGGCAAAAGGAAGATCATCGGAATGGATGGAGTAGCCAATGAGCAAGACTTCGACAAGTACGGCGACCCGAAGATCGAACATGACGACGACGATGAAGTAGCAGCACACACCACAAGAAGAAGCAGGACCACCCTACCTAAAGGACGTCCGTTCCACAGAAGAACTCCATTTGCGAAAAAGAAGGGCAAGAAGATTGTGAACAGATAGCTAGCTAAGATCGATTGTATTTAAATCGTAGTCTTCATTTCTCGATTGTATTTCATGGGCACTTTTTGATATCATGAATATTTTTAAATTTCACGGGCACTTTTTGAATTCATGAGGACACTCGATCTCGATCCCCCTCCACCGCCGCCGACGAGCACCCGGCCCCCCGCACCCTCCCCCGCCCCACCGCCGCCAACGGGCACCCCCCGCACCCTCCCCCGCTCCACCGCCGCCGCCGATGATATTTTCAAGTAACAAATTTGAACATATTTTTTAAAAAATTGTTACTTTTTTATAAAAAAATATTACTGTTATGATTTAAACAAGTTTGAACATATTTAAACACAAATAAATATCAAACAGCATTTAAAATGCAAAAAAAATATTGTGGAGCCTGGGAATCGAACCCAAGACCTCCTGGTGTGTGTGTTGCGTGCTAACCAATCAGGCTAGTGGGCAGGTTCTGATGTGGATTGGTTTAGGTGCAATATAACCTGTGCTCGAACTGTAATAAAAAAACATTCTAATGGCGCACCGCTGCGGGGTGCGCCATTGCTATCTAAAAAAAAGATTTCTAATGGCGCATCGAGGTGTGGTGCGCCATTAGTAAGCTTCCCCCTAGCTATCCTCCCTCTCCCTCACCAGATCCCCTTCGACCCTCTCTCCCTCACCACCAGATCCACCCGCGCGCTGCCCCGACCCATGACGCCGCCGCCCCGACCCTCACCGGACTCCACCCCCGCCGCCCCCGCGCCCCCACCCCCGCCACCCCGACCCTCGCCGTACTCCACACCCCCGCCGCCTCCAGAGAGACCACCCCTCGCCCGATTCCCCCTCTTTCCCCATCGAGCCGCCTCCTCCTCGGCTTGTACTCGAGCACGAGAGCTCGTGCGGTGACCGCGCTCGCCGTCGTCATTGTCGCGGCCACCGTCGTCCCCACGCCAAGATAGTGTGTCCCCCGGCTTCACCGTCATCTTCCACGTTGTCTACAAGTCCAGATCGAGCCAGGGCACCGCCGAACGACGGGATCGAGATTGTCTTCTTCCTTCTGCCGTCGTCGATTTCGCCTCGATCCGCGCCGCCTCGACCGCCCCCGACCTTGCCGAGTTCGCCTACGCCCCCCCCCCCCCCCCGCCCCCCCCCCCCCCCCCCGTGAGCCCATCCGTCGATCCCCTTCTTCCTTCGCGTGGATCCATCGCCGTAGACGTTGCTGCCCGCCTGACCCGAGCTCGCTCCGCCCCCGCGCCCTCTGTCCGCTTCGCCTGCGTCCTCCTGCAGTCACCTGCGCCCGTCACCACTGCTGCGCTATTGCCGCCGCCTGTTGCTAGCTGCACCGCGGCCGCTGCTTGCTAATGTTGCTAGCGTTGCAGCTACTGGCGGTCATGGCCATGGCCATGGCCGTGTGCTTTGTGTGCGTGTGTGTACAAAGCCGTATGGACTTTGTTTGCATGTGTGTACATAGCCTGTATTGATGATGCTAAACAGAGATAGGAGTAGTAGTGGTGGCCATCTAGTTGGACTACTACTGCTAGGACTTGCTCCAGATTTTAGGATTTATTTTCTTCTAGGACTAGGTTTTTATTATTTTTCTGTTGTGATTGTTTTTTGAGCTCTTTCTTTTTCATTTCCTACTATCCTTATCCTAATTATCTTAAATTGTTATGATGTGTGTAACAGGATTAGATCTTGGATTTGCTAGTGGACTTTGGGAGTTTCTTAGCCAGCTTGGTGACTCCATATTTTTCACTATTTCAGCAAGTCTTTTGTAAGCATTAAACTTTCAGCACTACATTTCTATCTTATGTGTACATCTGTTTGCTTCCGATTGCTATATATGTATTGTTGTTACTAAAAATGATGAAGCTCCTGTCAATTTCTATACATATATATGTGTATGATGATCCTCCTTTCCTGCAGTAGTATAACTAGGATATAAAGCACATTGAACTAACAATCTTGTATGGTGCCTAAACTATAATGATTCAGGAACATCAGATGACATAGCATGTGGATATTGACATAGGATGAGTAGATTAATAAGTGAGCCAAAAGTGATGGACAAACCTCATGCTAGGAATTCTCGAGGGTTGCAGTACATGGAATGCATTTGCAAATGCAGCCAAAACCTGATATATACCAAAAAAATTGTATAGAAATATGCTGAATTTTCTGCTCTGATTGTTGCTCAAAGAAATTTAGCAAAAAAATGGGGTCCTGGGAGACGCCGCTGCTGCTTGAGGCCCTTGAGAGGCCCTTCGTGTCGTGATGATTTTGCAGGTACCCCGAGAGGCCCTTGAGTTTGCCGGAATGTCGATTAACTTCCGTTCCGGCAAATTCGGGTACTCTATATGTCCTATTTTCAGCAAAGGTCATGCTGAAATTTTCCATGAATTTTAGCATGACTTTGCTAAAAATCGGACATATGAGGTACTTGCTACTAATGCATGGGCCGAGGTATCTTAGTACTTAATTAAGTAGGATCAACTGCCCCTTTATTCTTGCTGCATTAAACTATAGGTGGCAATAGAGCCAAGTGATTAGGCCAACTTAGAAATTCTCCTCAGCATCGATAAACCCTAGATGATAAACCCAACATAGGTGGCAATAGAGCCAACTGATTAGTGCCAATTGATTAGGCCCAACCTAGGGTGCCTCGGCATCGATAAGTCCTAAATGATGAAAACTTAGCATTTAGGGTGCCTCGGCATCGACAAACCCTAAATGATGAAACCTTGGCTTTTAGGGTGCCTCGGTGTCGATGAGAACCTAAATGATGTACACTTAGGCTTTTAGGGTGCCTCGGCATCGACAAACCCTAAATGATAAAAGCTTAGCTTTTAGGATGCCTCGGTGTCGACAAACCCTAAATGATGAGACCATGATCTTGTTCCTTGACAATAACCAACTTTTTGACCAAACTATTTTCCTATTTAGAGCGAAACATGGCCCACAACGATGAGGCCGGCGGTTCGGGCGGCAAGCAATTTTGGAGCTGTCCCAGGAGTTGGAGGAAGAACCTCACCGCTATAAGGACGCCGCGGAAGACACCGATCCTGACTACACAACCCCTAGTGGCGTCGGGGATGACACCACTAATGATGGCGCCGCGGATGCCACCACTGATGATGGCGGCGCACGCACAGATGGCAGCCAACCGAAGAGGCAAAGGAAGGACCGGCGCCCGAACGTGCTCGGCACCGTCAGGGAGGAATTTACTGAAGTGAACTCCGACGGGCATCCGACGGCGCCCAAACACGTAGTCAAGGGGTACTCGATTTAGCTCGGGTGCATTCTCCGGAGCACAGCCTCGATCAACACCGAGAACCTAAGGCATAAGGACCGAGGGAATTTGCGCAGCCTCCTCTTCACGAAGCTGCACGAACGATACAAGTTCCCCGCTGAGTTCGCAAACACACGCCTCTCGGGTAATAAAGTGAACGGTGCCGCCCTCACGACGATGAGCACGGCCCTGTCTACTTGGAAAAGCACGGTGAAGGCAATGATTGACAAAGGTGATAGTTATGAGAAGATCAAGGCGAAATATCCTTTGATGAGCGAAGATGACTACAAGGAGTTCAAGATCAAGTGCGAGAGCCCCGCAACCTCCGAATCAAGTCGGTGGAGGGAAGAAATGCGGCAGTTGAACATAGGGGTCCACCAACTCGGTCCCGGCGATTACAGAGTGGCGGAGCCTGTATGGGACAAGGAGGACACGGAGCGTGCCGAGCAAGTCCTACCGCCCCGCTTCGAGAAATACAGTGACAAGCAGACCAGGAACTTTCTCAGGGCCCGGTACAAGGAGGACCCGGTAACAAAGGAGCTTACCACGGATCCGAAGACCAAGGAGCTTGAGCTTGTTCTGGTAAGGAATACACCCCCGCGTAATTAGCTCCATATGGTTGCATTCTAATTAATCCCCAATATTTCTAAATGGTTCACGTTCCTTCCGCAGGACAAAGAAAGCAGTAGCGCGGGGTCGTCTCAGAGCTCCCCTTTCGACACCCCTTTGAATAGGGCATTGAACGTAATGAAAAACAGGGATAAGCTCAATAAGCCGACGTCAGCTGGTCGTGTGGCCGGCAAAGGCTTGTCCACAAAATGGTCGTCATACTATGGCGCTGGTGGGCAAAAGGAGAAAAAGACCAGTTCGGAAAGCCAGTCGCGCGAGGTTGAAGCACTCAAGGCGCAAGTGATGCGGATTCTGGAGATGGTCCAAGAGCAAGTGCAACAACAACTGGGATCGACGCTTACCGGCATTATGCCTACCTTGATTCATGGGATAACGACGTGGATTGCGGGTGGCCAACAGGGGCCGCCCCCGATTCCCAGCTTCACGGCCAGCAACTCACACAACGCGCAGGCGGCGCCATTGGTGTCTCCGACAGCGGCGGTATTGGTGTCTACGGCGGCGGCGCCATTGGTGTCTCCGGCGGCGGCGGTATTGGTGTCTCCAACGCCGGCATTGGAGCTTAATGCACCCGGGTGTACGTCGGCTGGCACCTCGCCAGCAAGCAGCCCCTCCGTCAGTTGCATGCCCGCCGTTGGAGGTGCCTCGAAATTAGCCGAGCTCGACGGCATCATGGTAACTAAGCCTCTCGGCCGAGGACTTCATCTCCTTGCCTTTGACTGGGCATCCCTGACGCCCTACATGTTTTCGCAGGGGGCCGCCAACGTTCCTTGCACTCTCCTGCACTTCGTGGGCGGCGAGTTGGTCGATGTCGCCAAGGGCAGAATTGTTCAACCGGGCAACCCCGTGTTCCACGGTAATCCGATGCCACCCATAATGTATAGGGTTGAAGTGGTTCGGGTGCTGCCAGGCTGCGACGAGCTGTTACCTCCGATTCGACCCGCTGGGGCCGACGAAGAAGATGAGATGACCCTCAGCGCCTGCGTAAGCTGGCCCCTGCTTTGGCCGAAGAGCCAGATTCGCTTGGGGCGGGGGACACCACCCCACAGACAAGACCGCCAGTCGTGCCGGCGCCAAGCCATGGCAAGAACGCCGCAACTCTACCGGACATGCCGGACATCCCTATGGCACAGGATCCGGACGACGACGACAACGACGGTGGTACATTTACCAACGTCGATAAGTACTTTGCCGAACATGGGTACGGTGACGAGTTCTGCGGGCCTCCTTCTCAAGAACCCAAACAAGACGACCGCGATCTAGCTGGTACGGCGGAGAAACCCAATTGCAACAGGCGTCGTCTGGCGTTCAGTTCTCAGGAGACGCCTCCAGCTGCCGCCTTCACCGAGCCTCAGATAGCGGAGGTGCCAGATATTATCAGCCCCAACACACTCAAGAAGGTGGTCTGTGAGCAAAACTCGGTCCCATTACAGCAGATCAAGAAGAAGGGCCGGAAACGGCCGACTAAAAAGGCCGCCGGTGCGAGCCAGCCGGCACCGAGTACGATCCGTGCTCAGGATGGGCCACCTTCACCTAAGGATATCTCGAGGAAGGTGCATGTGGCGGGTAGGGCGATGCTACCGACAAATATGCTCAATGCTGCAACCGGTGCTATGCGGAGTCTGCACGACAGTGTTCTTTCTTTGGAGAAGCGGCGTCTAAGAGAGAATGATGTGGCATACCCGATTTTCGTGGCCAAGGTGCCAGAGGGCAAGGGCTTTGTGGATGGCGCCATCGGGGGTACGATCGTCATGCGGTTTGATGACATCTTTGCTATGTTCAACCTTCATCCGCTGCACTACACCTTCGTTCGGCTGTTTTCGTTGAGTATGGAGATGCGGATCATTAGAGACAAGACCCCGGACATCGTGATCGTCGACCCCTTCTACATGCGTGCCAAGCTCTTGAGCAGCGCTGGAGACCGCCAAGTCGCGAGTTCACATCTCGAAGACGTCACTCTGGCAAACCCAGATAAGGATAACTTCCTTGTGCCTTACTTTCCCGAGTAAGTCATCCCTTAACCGACCCGTAGCATATGATTTCTTAGATTTCGATCGTTCTTTTTTTTCTAACATTCTGTGTTCTGTGCAGTGACACACATTGCACACTCATCCTTTTAAGCCCGAAATATTCCATGGCCACGTATTTCGACCCGAACCGTAACTCCAAGATAGACTACACAAATATCAAGAAAGTTCTTGATGATGTTCTCCCTGGCTACGCCAAATCTGGAGGCACCTTCATCGGGGCAGTTCGTAAGTATGGCAAGCACGTGTTCGCCCATAATACGACGTTCTGCTGCGTCAAGCAGCCTCCTGGCGGTCAGAAGGATGCCTACTACGCCCTCCATCACATGCGGGTGATCGTAAGGGACCATCATCACCTTCTGCTACCAAATAATCTCAAAGATTGGGCCGCGAGCTTGTTGGCAATCCAGGACGCGGACATCAGACAAGAATTCTTTCGCATCCAGTCGGAGTTTGCGGACATCATCCATCAAGATGTCCTTCATACCTCAGGCAGTTCTTCCTCAGATATCAACCGTCCAACATTGAGATAGACGGAATGCTACAAATGCAGGCTGACAACGCCCGCGATTTCATGACCATCACGACAGACGGCGGCTTCATCCACGCTCCTGTCCATGAGTCGAGTCAAAAGTAGTGATGTGTAGTTCTGAAACATTGATTGGCTCATGTTGCAATTAAACTTTAATGAATTGTATGTCTCTTTGGTTTGGACAGTCGTTCAACTTAGATGTAATCGATACTATTTATTAGTAGGACCATGAATCGTGCTATTAATGTCTTTCTTTTCTCTTCCGATCCTTTTGTTGCATACTTATATATTGCTTATGTATGTATAGTCTGTTGTTTGGCTTGTGCATAGAGATGTCGTCGTATGTCGTGTACAAGGGTAAGGTTCCCGGAGTCTACGACGACTGGGAAGAGTGTCGGAGACAGGTTCACCGTTTCAGCGATAACAGTTACAAAGGGTACACCACTAGGGCGGAGGCCGAATCTAGATACGCCCGCTATCTAGCGGGAGAGAGGAGGGAGCGTTGGAGGAACCGGATGAAGACCAGTTTGATCGCGATGATGCTCATCATGATGACTGCAGCTCTCTTCTATGTGATGGTAGTTTAGATGATTGATATCGACTTGTAATGTGAAGACAAACTCGATACCCGCGGTCTCGAGACTTGTAATGTTTTATCTTTGTTCGGTCTTTTGAATTCAGATACTAATATGATGAATTGTATTCGGAGACTAATCTTCTATTGTATTCGATGAATCTGCTGTTGTTGTGTGCTACTGTCTATATTCTGTCAAATAATATATTTTGTAACCTGTGCAAAAATCAAAAAAGTAAAAAAAACCAAATATTCATACTAATGGCGCATCACCACAAGGTGCGTCATTAGTATGCCAAAGGATACTAATGGCGCATCAAGACAGAGTGCGCCATTAGTATGCCAAGTATACTAATGGCGCATCTATCCGCAATGCGCCATTAGTGTGCCAAAGCACATGGTTAAATATGGCCCCTGGGAAGCATACTAATGGCGCATGGTGTTATATACTAATGGCGCACTGGATGGTGCGCCATTAGTAAAAAATACTAGTGGCGTGATACTAATGGCGCACCAGTGATGCGCCATTAGTAGGCAAAACTGGTGCATCATTAGTAGGCCTTTTTCTAGTAGTGTCTTGAAGGCGTCGCCGCGGCTCTCATTGCCAGTCGTGTTGCTCCAGGGGAAACTCTGATCCTCAGATCGGGCGGTGGCGGCGCTCCGGTGTCGTAACCTTTCTGAAGGCGCCGTCTTGGAGACCACGGTTCGTCGTACGCGGCTTCATCTCTTTGTTGCAATACCTAGCCTTTATTGCAACAAGATGACCAATTCACGCAACGGGACAAGGCTGTCGCAATATCACTACCATATTACAACGACGATGCAGCTTGTGGCAATACATGGCTTCTATTGCAACAAAACGAGTACTTAACGCGATGAAACAAAATTGTGGCAATATGTAGATCCTATTACCACGGACTGGAATTTTGTGAAAATATAGCATTTTATTGCAACAAAAGATAGTTGTAGCAATAATTTTTGTTGCAATAGACCGGAATCCTTGTAGTGATGTTCACGGGGGAGTCCCCAATTACTCTTGTAGTGATAAGGGTGGTGTTGCTGTGCTCAGGGCCTATGTATCCTATCTTGGGTGTGTGCATGTGTTGTGATGGCGTGCGTTTGTACCGGTTTATTGTGGATCGTTGCTTTATATATAAAGCGGGGCAAAAGCCTTTTTCGGTAATGCCTGCCAATCTCCGTGTCATACGTGGACTCGTCCACTTTTGGATCAAACAAAACTCGCTTGTACGCAGCTCACACACATCAATCTCCAGCGAACCAGCCACAGTGCCCCCTGGCCCTTCCCTGCGCTTCTGCCTACCGCTAGTCAAACAGGATGGGCCTCCTTCGTGCGCCCTGAGATGGGCCTCCTGGCATGGGCCACTAGACGCCGTGGACCACAGCACTTACGCGCGCCGCCGCCTGACGCTCACGTCAACCGCCACACGTCTCTGCAGCTCCAACGCACATGCCTTCCGCTGTCCGACGCCAGCTGCAACTCGCGGATTCCGCTGTTCTCGTCGTTGATTGCATCTGCGGATGAACTCGCCTAAACATCCGATCAGTTTTCCTACTGATCTGTCATCGCTTCACCCACACCGATGCCTTCAATCATAACCTCAAGATCACCTGTGGCCTCCAAATAAACCTAGCGCATGATACCACTGGTTAGAATAAATCCGAGGTATACCGTCGATCATTTAAGGATCAAGCAATCACACAAGCATGACACAGAGATTTTTTAACGAGGTTCACCGATATGGCTACATCCCCGGGGCCTGACTGTGGGCGCTCCTCCATGATACCGCTACAATACCGTACCCGGTCGCCCTGGACGCCGACACATGCCGCCGGCTTCCCCGTGTTCCAGTGCTATTATGTTGGCATAGGTTACATCGTGTGTCTACCCTCACTATATATGAGAGGCCTAGATTACAAGTGTCCTATTAGGACACGACTCCATATTCTATCTAAACACAATATTAGTACAAGTCCAACTGTAACCTACCTTGTACACTATATTCGACACAACTCCAACATCCTCATTCCCAGAGTAAACCTAGTTAAGTTCCGCAATCATCACCTCATGTTCTGCTTTCATTATTTTGTATCTGTTTGAACAAATGCGTAATTTCTACGTACCATAAGTCATCTTGGAATGGACGGAGTTGTTCGTGACTACATATTATCTATGTTTGTTTGTTACTCCCACCTATATAAGTCTTACTTTGTTGCATCTATCTCCAGTCTCGGCAATTTTACTAATTGTTAACTACCAAGTTTCTTCCGAGCATACCAGTCCATTTCAAAGCACCACAAATCGAGTGTATTGCATTTGCTCAAATATTTATCAAGTAGGTATATATACATTGTATATATTTATTTCCTGAATAACGATGATTTATTAGAAATTGAGATGATTTTCCTTTTGAAAAATGTTGTTTCCATTTCCACTTTATCTAACTAATTGTAGGTTTTATGCATCGGTTTTTAGGTTTGGGTAAATTATTCTTCACATGCACAACCTGCCATAAATGAATTGATGGTGCGCTCCTCTTGCTTGTTGCTAGGTATGTCTAATTCTGGAGTTAACAAATCAGCTTGATGTGATGATAATGTATGTTTGCTTTTCTTGTGTTCAGGAAAGTGGCTTGGCAACCGCCAAACTCGTACCCCGAGTTTTTAGATTATCAGTTCACTGATCTTAATGTAAGTGCTATCTTAGTTATTAATGTTTTTTCCTGATGTACATGAATGACACTTTCTGGTTTGGCAATGAATAATGTGTTGGTCTCTTGATAAGAGGTGTATGAATGTGGTTTAAAAAATACCAAAAAATGTTTGATTAGTGCTATTGTTTGCAGCTATCGGTAAAGTTGTGATATATCTTTAACCATTGTCGCTTGTCTACACTGTCAACGCGTTAACAACTACGGAAGCTTGATTAGTGCGCTCAATAACGCCTCAAGAGGAGCCATCAGGTGGCGCCCCAACAACTAGTATATAAGTAAGACTATCCCAAACCCCTAATATGATAGGGCAGCCTCACGGATTAACACCTTATTAAGCTGCTGCTTCTTCGACTCTGAAGGCAGTATTGTCAATGGCGTCCTTTGCAAAGATCGGCATGGAGTGCCTACAAGATCCCCTGATCTGGCTATTTCTTGCAATCGCGTCCGTGGCCTTGGTCATCCAGCCAGTGCCAAGACGGCGGCCGCTCCCTCCAGCTCCAGGCCCGAAGCCGCTGCCGGTCATCGGCAACATGATGATGGCGGACCAGTTGACTCACCGTGGCCTGGCGGCGCTGGCAAAGCAGTACGGCGGGTTGCTGCACCTCCGCATGGGCTGGCTCCGGATCTTCGTGGTGTCGACCCCTGAGTACGCGCGCGAGGTGCTCCACGCGCAGGACAACGATGACTTCTGGGACCGCCCTGCCTCCATCGCCATCCTCTACCTCACCTACGGCTGCTCCGACATGGCGTTCGCGCACGACGCGCGCTACTGGCGGCAGATGCGCAAGCTGTGCGTCACGAAGCTCTTCAGCCGCCGGCGCGCCGAGACCTGGCTGGCCGTGCACGACGGGTATGGGGAGCTCGTCCGGGACATCGGCAGGTCCAGCGGGGAGGCCGTGAACCTCGGCGAGGTCATCTTCAAGCACACCGTGAGGGTCATCTGCCGGGCCGCCTTCAGCGTCCGCGACGTCCAAGGACTGGAGGAGCTCATCCCCATGTTGAGGGAGTTCTCCAAGCTCTTGGAAGCGTTCCACATCGGTGACTTGTTCCCTTGGCTTAGCTGGATGGGCCGGCGGGGCTTCGACAGCCGCCTCGGCGCTGTGCGCGGCGTTCTCGGCAAGTTTGCAGACAAGATCATTGACGATCACATGAGGAGGGGCAAGAATCCCACCGAAGCCGACGCTGACATGGTAGACGACCTACTCGCGTTCCTCGGTGATGCCGGCCAAGCCAGCGCCAAGGACCTGCGCCTCACCCGCGACAACGTCAAGGCCTTGATCATGGTAAGTACGGTAACAGCAGTACTATACGATACGACACACACTTGCCCCAATCTTGCCGTGTGTATATATAGTAGTTGTAAAACTACTTTCTTTTGAATTTACTAATTTTAAGTCAATGAAGTTGCACTTGATTACAAAATGTGTGGATGTTGAACGCAGGACATGTTGTTTGGCGGGCCGGATAATGTCGGCTTCACCATTGAGTGGGCAATGGCAGAGATGATTCATTGCCCTAACATCCTTCTGCAGCTGCATCGGGAGCTCGCAAACATTGTGGGGTTTGAGCGGATGGTCTACGAATCAGATCTTGCCAAGCTCCCCTTCCTTAAGTGTGTCGTCAAGGAGACGCTTCGGATGCATCCGCCGATCCCGGTTATCCTCCGCGGGACAACCAAAGATTGTGTCCTTGGTGGATACTCGGTGCCCAGGGGCTCTCGTGTATTCATCAACACATGGGCAATCAACCGGGACGGTGAGGCATGGAAGGACCCTGACACTTTCCGGCCATCAAGGTTCATGCTCAACGGGGACGCCATCAGGCTAGATCTCAAGGGCGGTTGCTATGAGTTCTTGTCATTTGGTTCTGGAACACGCTCATGCCCGGGGCAAGGGCTCGGCCAGCATGCGGTGGAGTTTGCCATAGCACAGCTCGTGCACGGGTTTAACTGGAAGCTACCCGATGACATGAATCCAATGGAGCTCGACATGAGCGACACGATCGGTTCGACCGTGTCGCGCGCCACACGGCTCTGCGCGGTGCCCACACCCCGCCTCAGATGTCCTTTGTAATACTATATATGACCTGTTGTGCGCATGAAGCAAAACCCAAATGCAGCCTCCAAGTGAGGGCAACCATATGAAACTGTATCTGAAAGCTACTACTGTCACGAGTGGGGGACATGACCTTCCTTCTCTTTTCTATTTTTTTTAATGCTCAACTACTTATTACTCAGATCCTCCTGTTTCTCCTCTTTCTCTCCATCCACCCGGTTGTTGGACGTTGTGGGGTCTCACCCATATGTTGCCGGATCCGGCCTTCTCTACCATCGAGGACGGAGGTGATGTGTACTCCGAGAACATGATCTTTGTAATGGTCCGTATGAACATCGTCAATGAATAAAGTGCAGCGATGTTTTTCTAAAAAAAAAACTAGTACCAACGATTGTATCAACGGTCAAGCAGCATGCGGGGGTGTTTGGGCGCCAAGTCCGGATGCTCTTGTGGTACGCCGGAAGGGGTTTTGGTTGGTGAGGGTGGTGCTTCCTTTCTGTGCCTGTTCATACACCTTCTATGTCGGCCGGTGCTCTCCGTGGGGCGCGGTGCTTTAGCTTTCAATATTTGCTGCAGAAGGAAACCAGAGCTAGGCGCGTCCTTTGTAAAGCATTGTACCTTGTAAGGATGTCGCTTTGGTTTCGGATATACATTGTATATATTATTTTTCTGACTACGTTTGCAGAAACTACATGGATTGTGAAGGTAGCATGTATTTTTACATAAGAACAAAGTAACAAATGGCAGCCTACCAAACGCTAACCTACTGCAACATTTTGGCAAAGTTGCCAGCAGCACGATTCCGGGTTGCCACCCTACTCTCACCCATATACATCATTCTAGCAACATCCCAGATATATACATCATCTTGGACTACGAGGACTGACTCCATATTACGTAAGTATCCAAGTTTTAAAGGAGGCCATTTCCACTTAGGGATAATGCTTCTTCCTTGATACCAACATTATCTTTGAATCCTCCGTCTGGTAGTAGATCATGCTCTCCCTCCTCCTTCTCGATGGTGCCGAGGTGGTACCCGTGTATCACACACTTGGTCTTCTCCCACTTGTCAACAGACCTGATGTAGAGCACAAGGATCTTCCTTCGGCCAATCAGTTGGCCAATGGATTTCAGTGAATGGCTATTCCGGTCTTGTTCCACACTATGTTTACGTTATATTCTGTTTGCATCTTGTGGCGCTTCATCGTTCCAATGATGTACGCCATAGATGGACGGAAGAAGAATTGCTTCCACACGTCGTATATTGTCACACATGCTCAAGCGATTATCCGATGCAGTAACTAACCATCATTTTGTTACACTTCAGTGTTCTTTTCAATTTAACAAATCAAAAGATATGACGTATCAAATATCCAAACCAATCTCATGTCTGCACAAGTATACATTCCAACAAATATAGCAAGTACGGTTCGGATAATATTCTTGTAGCTAGCTAAGAACGAAGCAATGTCGATGTGTGTCTCACCTGCAAGGTTCTAGGATGGGTGTAGCATATGACTTCCTTGTCGTCAATGATGAGTATGAAATG
The DNA here is from genome assembly GCF_003073215.2 of Triticum urartu. Taxonomy (NCBI): domain Eukaryota; kingdom Viridiplantae; phylum Streptophyta; class Magnoliopsida; order Poales; family Poaceae; genus Triticum; species Triticum urartu. The sequence goes on from NC_053023.1 coordinate 6,836,673, forward strand.
ATCAATCAGAGTGCGAGACCTCACATGTTTCAGAAACATAGCTTTGGTTGCACAAATTGCCAGAGGAGTGCCTGGCACAAGAGCTCGTCGTTGTCATGCTGGAGTAGTGGCAGCTGCTTGGGGTGCTGGTTCGGAGGAGGCACGACAACTCCGGGAGCCGGCGACGCTCCATGGCCGAGGCACTCGGGCCATGGCGGGGCAGTGGTGCTGTCACAGTGGACCTTTGCAACAAGGTCCTTGTTGAAAAGCCATGCACACAACACCACTGTCACAGTGGACCTTTGCAACAAGGTCCTTGTTGAAAAGCCATGCACACAACAAGCTAGCTGTAGTAAAGGCCCCCAGTTGGCTGGGGCGGTAATTCGGATGGCTGTTTCGGGTGACATTCGATGGTTGCCGAGATGGCTGATCTTATCGGTTTATCACCCAACAGACGCGTAGCATTGCCCCTAATAATTTGTTCAATGTTTTTAAAGTTTGACTTTTCACATAAATTATCGGAAAAGATTTTCATCAGCCGGCCGATTTACAGCGCCTCGTCCGCTGCCTGAGGTGCAAACCAAGCTTCACATGTGGGGCCAATCGCTGTTCCTTCTTATCATATTCGCCAATGATTGAGTGCCATTCATTTTCTTTTTTCTTCGTTCATCTTCTGCAATATGCTTTCTATTGCAAAAACAATCTACAATATGACCTCTGTTGCAAAAACAATCTACAGAAAAAATCTATAGAAGTTTCCCCAACATGATCTTTGTTGCAAAAAATTCTTCAATATAATCTTTCTGGTAAAAACCTCTACAGATGTTTCCGCAACATGATATTGTTGAAAAAAATATTCTGCAACATAAACTCTATTCCAAAAAAATTCTACAGACGGTTCCGCAACATAATCTCAGTTGCAAAAAGTTCTGCAACATAATCTATGTTGCAAAAGTTAGGATGCCCGTCACTGCTTGATGAGGCAAATCTAGCGGCTAGCGACCCGGCCGATCTTTTAGAAAAATCAGCCAGCAGACGCGTAGCCCACCCCATAAATTATACGCACTACATTATGAAACGAAGGGAGTATCATGCTTTGTTAAATATTCCTACTCCCTTTGTAACATAAGACATTCTTTGACACTCTCATCATGGACTCTAAAAATGTCTTATAAAAAGTTACAGATGGAGTACCACTGTAAATTAATATAAGACGGTTCTTGACAATAATTTGAACTAAAACCACGCCACTTATTATTGAACGAGGGAGTAGTACCATTAACAATTTACAGAAAAGTTGAAGCGGTGTTCAAGTAGACTACTCCAGTTGTTTTCAACTGTTGGTAAAATCAACAACAATTGCACCAAATTAATCTACTAACAAACCATGCCTCTGACATTGCACAAGGATTGGCTAATAATTGCTATGACCACTAGAGACAGGACAAAGAATATTTCCAGCTCTCTGCTTGAAAGTTAAGATTTTCTGCAAAAAGACAAACATGATATAATCTCCTAGTCGATGCGACTGGCGTTCTAGTGACCGGCTTCATGGCCCACGGAATTTTGAAACAAGCAAAATTCGAACCTTTTGATTTCAAAATAATCTAAAAAAAGATGCAAGTTTACAAGGAAATGTATAGAGATGAGTTAATATTACAACCCAAAATCTAAAATACAACCCTGAACTACAAAACTGTCCAATTTACAATCCCGGACTTTCAAAACTGGACAAAAAAACAACCCTCAGTTGGTTTTTGGCTGATTTTGACTGGTTTTGACAAGTCAACCTCCTAGTCAGTGCCAAGTCAATTTTGGGTAATTTTTTGGCTAAAAAATGAAAAAAATCTCAAAAATCTACACAACCATTATAATCAATCTAGGAAAATCTCAAAATTTTCCTAGTATAATAATAACTAGAGTAAAAAATCAAATCCGGATCCTTTTTGTTTCATATTTTGGCCAAGAAAAAGTTAACAGAAAAACAATTGAAAAAATTCTCAAAAGTGCACACTACCCTTAGATTCAATATGTGGAAGTTTCAAGAAGTTTTGACCACTGGATAAAAAATAGAAGAAAATTTTAAATTCAGGAGATGGTGACATGGCGTACGACTTGGCACTGACTAGGCTGTTGACTGGTAAAAACCGGTTAAAATCAGTCAAAAACGAACCCATGGTTGTTTTTTGATTGGTTTTGAATGTCGAGTGTTGTATATTAGACGGTTTCGTAGGGGGTTGTGTTTTTTAGACTTCGGAGGTAGTTCGACGTTGTAATATGGGCTTATCTCAAATGTATATGTGTGTAAAAATTTAGGATGAAATACCTTCAAATGTGATCTGTACAAAAATACAAATTCATGGACTTTGAGGATGAATATTATCATCTGCCAAGAAGCCCTAGATTTTTTTTTCTGCATAGCCCTCATTTCAATCTATTTCATTCTGAAAATTTACACACATGTATATTATGCATCCATGTATATCTGTATCTTTTTCAGAATGTTTTGAAACGTAGAAATAAGAATTTTAATGGATTTTGAAAACTACAAATGTAGGCCTCCATGGAGCTCGGCCTCCAAAAGCAAATTCCGACTAGTTGATGCCCTTAGATAGCGGATATGATGCTGACGTGCCAGAATTATTGGTACAAGCCATATGTTGCAATCATTCAAACAATTATTTAACAGGTATGATAATGCAAACAGTAATGTTTTAATGCAAATAGTAATGTTTGTCGAATCTCTCATACCTGATGGGTTACAGCCAGTGTGTCACACCACAAGTACAGTCCTGCCAAGAGTAGTACTCCCTCTGTTTCTAAATATGAGTCGTTTTAGAGATTTCAATGTGGACTATATATGGATATATATAAACGCATTTTAGAGTGTATATTAATTCATTTTGCTCCGTTTGTAGTCTGTATTGGAATCTCTAAAAAGGTTTATATTTAGAAACGGTGGGAGTATGTGTCACACATTGGTTCCCCTTCTATTATAAAATGTGCTGTATGTGTCTGCAAAGAACTATCAACCATATCCTACACCTCTCCCACCTTTACCACACAATCTGCCTCACAATGTCTTCTTCCTCCTTGTGCACGCTGCAAGAAAGCGGTGCCAAAATCAACCAGGAGCTCTACCACAAGTTCACCAACATGGTGTCCTCCTTTCCGTGCTCCCCGGCTCTCACCAGGCACCCGCTCTACCGCCATGACAGTGGCTGGTATGCCCCCCTGGCACCAATGGTCTCCACAATGGTCGCAGACGCATGCTTCTCGGCGCGTCCCTCGGACATCGTCATTGCCACAATGCCGAAGTCCGGCACAACGTGGATAAAAGCAATGCTTTACTCCACGGTGCACAGAAGGGAGCACCCCGCAGACGGCCCCGACCACCCGCTCAACTCACTCGGCCCACATGAGTGCGTCAAGCTCCTGGAGTACCAGCTCTACATACGGAACAGGATCCCGAACCTCGACGGGCTTCCTGACCCTAGGCTCTTCGCTGCGCATGCCCCGTTGGTGTCGCTGCCAAGGTCTGTCCTGACGATGGGCTGCAAAATCGTGTACGTGTGCCGTGACCCCAAGGACGCCTTGATCTCACACTGGAACTTCGTGAACAAGTTCAGGGCCAGGGACGGGTTGGAGGCGCTCTCAGTTGAGACCGCCGCCGATTTTTTCTGTGATGGTGTGACGTTGTTCGGGCCGTACTGGGACCATGTCCTCGGATACTGGCGGGCTCATCAGGCGCACCCTCAGAAGGTTCTCTTCTTCAGGTACGAAGAGATGATTGGGGACCCTGCGGCACACGTGCGGAAGCTGGCGCAATTCGTTGGCCGCCCGTTCTGCATGGAGGAGGAAGAGGCTGGCGCGGTAGAAGCCATCGTAAGGTTGTGCTCGTTTGAGCACATGACTGGGCTCGACGTGGCCAAGCATGGCAAGACAGAGCTCGTTGTCAGCATGGCGGAGAATAGTTGGTTCTTCCGGCGTGGCCAGGTTGGGGACTGGGAGAACTATCTGTCGCGAGAGACGGCAGGGAGGATAGACGCCATTACCGAGGCCAGGTTCAAGGGTTCTGGCCTCCGTGTATAGCCGGTCATGGTGTAATATTGTTACTCAATCATTGTGCGTGCTGTGCTAGATATGTAACCTGGAATAGTTATGCATGTGAATTCAGTGAGGGACTGTATTGTATGTGGCTGTTTCCGTCTGTATTGGTGTTTTTCTATCTCCGTCTGTATTGGTATTTTTCTATCTAAATAAATAGCAGAAACATACTTGATCGTCTACCAGAGCTCCACATGGAAATATCTAGTAAGTGATATATGATATCAGTAGTTCTGTACACACAACTAGGCATGCATGACCAAAACACACACGCCAATCCTTCAAACTTACATCGTCTTGCTCTCGCTATCTATACACGGAGACTGGAACCTCTGAAAACCTGGACTCAATGATGGCGTCTATCCTCTCCGCCATCTCTGCCGATAAATGGGTCTCCCAGTCGCTGATTTCGCCATGCCGCCCGGAACAACCAACTGTTATCTTACTCGTCGAACACGAGTATTGGTTTTGGCTCCCTCCAGCCGCACGCTCTCCCTCCAGCCGCACCGGCCACTCGCCCCAGCCACTGCCCATCCCCGGGGCGGCCGCTCCTCACCATGCCCCTCCCTGTCTCTCCCCGGGATCCCGGGTCGCCACCGGCCAGCCTTCAATGCATCTCCGCCACGGGACTGGATCTATCCACCGGTCCGTCCCAGGTGCCTGCCACGCCCCTCTCCCCTGCTGCGCAGGTGGAGGAAACGCCGCAGCAAATCCCGCGGCGGGATGCTGGCCCGAGGGCGCGCCCTCGCTCGGACCGGAAGGCCACGCCTGCACACACACACACACACACACACACACACCGTTCTAGCATCCCCGCCTTCTATTCATCATAGTGGCCCCGTCCCCATCGCCAGATCTGGCCACCGACGACATTCAAGAGGCCTCCGACCACATTCAAGGGGTCTAGGAGATGCACCTTTCCCGCAAGAGCAAAAGGGAAACCCGGGCTGCTGCGGTCCGAGCATCGCCCCGTCGCGGGCCTGCCTCTGAACCGCGGTCCGGCCGTGGCTTCCCCCCGGGGAGTGAGGCCTTCCTCAGCAGATTTAAGGGCCTCTGCTTCCGCTGCTTGAGCACCCACCATCACTGTTTAGACTGCCATGATCCGCTCCACTGCATCATCTGTAGAAGGCCCGGCCACTACGGCTGGGAGTGCCCTTAAAACCAGCGGAAATGGAGAGGGGATGGCTCGATGCATGATCGCCTGGGCAAGGCCGGTGCGGTCCGCCCCGTTCGCGAGCGCCTCGTCTTCCCCGACCGCTCCAACGCACAGCGCATGGCTTCCGACGGCCCCCTGCTTCGACCACGGGCGCCGGCCTCGTTCGAGCTACAAGGTGATCGCGTCCACGCCGGCCTTGGATCAGTATGTCTTCCAGTGAGCATGTGCTCAGAATGTCTGAGTACTACAATTGCTTGAATCAAGTGGGAGTTTATCTTCGAGATAAGATAGTGATTGACAGAGTTCTCTAGTCACTATCACCAAGTTACCGGAACTTCGTGATGAACTATAATAAGCATGGGATGACGAAAACGATTCCCGAGCTCTTCGTGATGCTGAAATCGACGAAGGTAGAAATCAAGAAGAGCATCAAATGTTGATGGTTGACAAGACCACTAGTTTCAAGTAAAAGGGCAAGGGAAAGAAAGGGAAATTCAAGACGAATGGAAAACAAGTTGCCACTCCCATGAAGAAGCCCAAAGCTAGACCCAAGTCTGAAACTGAGTGCTTCTACTGCAAAGGAAACGGTCATTGGAAGCGGAACTGCCCCAAATACTTGGCGGATAAAAAGGATGGAAAAGTGAACAAAAGTATATATGATATACATGTTATTGATGTGTACTTTACTAGTGTTCATAGTAGCCCCTGGGTATTTGATACTGGTTCAGTTGCTATGATTAATAACTTGAAACAGGAGTTACAAAATGAACAGAGACTAGTTGAGGGCGAGGTGACGATGTGTGTTGGAAGTGATTCCAACATTGATAAGATCACCATCGCATACTCCCTCTACCTTCAGGATTAGTATTGGAACTAAATAAATGTTATTTGGTATTTGCGTTCAGCATAAATATGATTGGATCATGTTTATTGCGATACGATTATTCATTTAAGTCAAAGAATAATTGTTGTTCTGTTTACATGAATAAAACCTTCTATGGTCTTAAATCCAATGTGAATGGTTTACTGAATCTTGATCACAGTGATAAACATATTCATAATATTGAAACCAAAATATGCAAAGTTAATAATTATAGTGCAACTTATTTATGGCACCACCGTTTAGGTCATATTGGTATAAAAGCGCATGAAGAAACTCCATGCTGATGGGCTTTTGGAATCACTTGATTATGAATCACTTGATGCTTGCGAACCATGCCTCATGGGCAAGATGACTAAGACTCCGTTCTCCGGAACAATGGAGCGAGCAACTGACTTATTGGAAATAATACATACCGATGTATGCGTCCGATGAGTGTTGAGACTCGCGACGGGTATCGTTATTTTCTGACCTTCACAGATTATTTCAGAAGATATGTGTATATCTGCTTGATGAAATATATGTCCGAAACATTTGAAAAGTTCAAAGAATTTGAGAGTGAAGTGGAAAATCATCGTAACAAGAAAATAAAGTTTCTACGATCTGATTGTGGAGGTGAATATTTGAATTATGAGTTTGGTCTTCATTTGAAACAATGTGGAATATTTCGCAACTCACGCCACCTGGAACACCACAGCATAATGGTGTGTCTGAACGTTGTAACCGTACTTCACTAGATATGGTGCGATCTATGATGTCTCTTACCGATTTACCACTATCGTTTTGGGGTTACGCATTAGAGACAACTGCATTCACGTTAAATAGGGCACCATCTAAATCCGTTGAGATGACACCGTATGAACTATGGTTTGGCAAGAAACCTAAGCTGTCATTTCTTAAAGTTTGGGGTTGCGATGCTTATGTGAAAAAGTTTCACTTGATAAGCTCAAACCCAAATCGGAGGGGTGCATCTTCATAGGATACCTAAAAGAAACTGTTGGGTACACCTTCTGTCACAGATCTGAAGGCAAGATCTTTGTTGCTAAGAGTGGATCCTTTCTAGAGAAGGAGTTTCTCTCGAAAGAAGTGAGTGGGAGGAAAGTAGAACTTGATTAGGTAATTGTACCTTCTCTCGAATTGGAAAGTAGCTCATCACTGAAATCAGTTCCAGTGATGCCTAGACCAATTAGTGAGGAAGTTAATGATGACGATCATGAAACTTCAGATCAAGTTACTACCAAACCTCGTAGGTCAACCAGAGTACATTCCGCACCAGAGTGGTACGGTAATCCTGTTCTGGAAGTCATTTTATTAGACCATGATGAACCTACGAACTATGAGGAAGTGATGATGAGCCCAGCTTCTGCGAAATGGCTTAAGACCATGAAATCTGAGATGGGATCCATGTATGAGAATAAAGTATGGACTTTGATTGACTTGACCGATGATCGATGAGCCATTCAGAATAAATGGATCTTCAAGAGGAAGACGGACGCTGATAGTAGTGTTACTATCTACAAAGCTCGAATTGTCGAAAATGGTTTTCAACAAGTTCAAGGTGTTGACTATGATGAGAATTTCTCACTCGTATCGATGTTTAAAAGTCTGTCCGAATCATGTTACCAGTTGCCGCATTTTATGAAATCTGGCAAATGGATATCAAAACTACATTCCTTAATGAAATTATTAAAGAAGAGTTGTATATGATGCAACCAGAAGGTTTTGTCAATACTAAAGGTGCTAACAAAGTGTGCAAGCTCCAGCGATCCATCTATGGACTGGTGCAAGCATCTAGGAGTTGGAATATACGCTTTGATGAGTTGATCAAAGCATATAGTTTTATACAGACTTTTGAGTTCAATATCTGGCTGGCGTAATTAAATTGCAGCCCACTTTCGCTCCATGTTTAGGTCTGGGAGGAGCCACACGTTAGGGGCAGTGTTGACATATAAATGTATTGCCTAGTCTTTTCTATCAGATCGATTTTTTGATTGCATTTGTAACACATCAATCATAAAGTTTTTTTGTGAGGGACATCAATCATAAAGTTGGTACGTGCATGGTTGGTACGGCATCCTAGCATGCACACTGTGCGTGGTAGCTAGATACTGTGGGGTGCACCTACCATAGGTATGTGATCCACTTACCAGAAAAAACCCACCATTCCTTTTCCCCAAAGTTTAAGGAAACGACCGGGTGTTTGCCCATTTAACAAGCAAAGTGTCTTCCCAGAAAGGGAAAAAGAAAAGGAAGTATTATTGGACCACTCCAAACCCAATCTCCTTGTAAGGTGATTTCCATCTTCTTGTAAGACCGGGTGTTTGCCCATTTAACATGCACGAAAAGCCTAGCATGCCACAATTGTACAAACCAAATCTCCTTGTAAGGCGAGTTCCATCACTGAGTATTCGGCGGCAAACAACCACCTGATCAGAGTGCTAATAAAAAACACTTGATAAAATATGTACATTCGGCAAGACCATTCTGAACTGAGTGTAGAAAAAAAAAGACACTGTGCAAAGACAAGGATTGACACGTGTCCTTGCGGTTGACGATAGGATCACGGGGCGGTCACCTTTGTGACGGATCTGGCTTGCCTGCTCCCTCTCCATGCTCCCATCCGTGCTCCCACTTCATCCTACGGTTGTCTTTTTTTCTTTTTTTTTTCTAATCTAATCATCTCCCCCCTGATTTTAAGGGGGTGGGGCCGGGGCTTATTTTGTTCCAATCAAATCAAACCACGTACACGGGAGCACGGGTGGGCGCACGTGCGGGAAGCAGACAAGTCTCGTCCCTTTGCAACTGCCTGACAAATAGCACTCGGCAAAGCATTTTATTTTCTTTTCTTTCCCTTCATTGCTTTCTTCTCTTTTTCTTTTCCTTTCTTTCTTTTCTTATCTTATGTTTTCTTTGTTTATTCTCTATTTTTATTCCTTTCTTCCTTTTCTTTTAGTTTTCTTTTCTTTTCTTTTCTTTCTTTCTTTCCTTCTTTTTTTCTTTCTTTCTTGTTCTATTAGGTTTGGAGGCAAAGTGACCGCTGCTTTATCCGTTGGGCTTTCTACACTTATAAATGTGTTGAAAATTCCTATTGGTTGTAGTTAGCCTATGTTTAGGCTTTATATAAAGAAAGAAACGGAGTGTCAATCATCAAGGGGATGAGATTTGACAACCAACATAGACCTTAGTGGTTGTTTAATTCTCAAAAATTCGAACGAAGCCTTAAATCAAGAAACTTGACATGGTGCAATGATTTGGCCTCTAGAGGCTGTGGGAAAAACAAGAATGCTTGGAAAAAGTTTTCACGTATACATTCAACAAACTAGACCATTTGCAAGGAATAAACTAAGGTTTCGTTACATAACGGGTCAAGTTTCCATACAAACAGTTGCACTTCATCCGTTGATTTTAAAACATTTTCCACACTCAAGACAAACCATTGCATGTAAGATGTCAACATTTGCATTTTTCCAAGGTCCATTGGGTATATTTCAGCCATAAGTCTATTTCTAGATATTTAATGGACATAATTCAAATTGCAGTTACAACTACATGAAATAAGCAAGAAATGGGTTAAAATCTTTTTTGTGGTACTTAATCTATGTGTTTAGGCCTTATGAAAGGAAATAAAGGTAGCCCTAATCGATAGGGGGGGGGGGGGGGGGGGGGGGGGGGGGGGCGAGGCGGAGACTCGGGCACCAACATGGGGCATAGTGGTTATTTAATTCTGAAAAAATCAAATGAAGTGAGAACATCATTTTTACATGGAATGGTATCAGAATATGACCCCTAGAGGTTGTGATAAAAAGTGGGCATATTTTGAAGAAAAATCTCATGTAGCTGCTCTTACAAGCCAGACCACCTCATGTGAAGAAACTAGTGTTCACAAGGGAGCCGATCAAGTTTACACGGGAAGTGATTGCTGCTTCATCCGTTGGCCTTGAATTATTTTCAGACTCGTCACACACCAATACATGTGACATGTCAAAATTTGTCATTTTCTAGGATCCGTTTTCTATATTTAGGCCATCAAGTGCATTTCTAGGCATTTATTTGATTTAATTACAATTTAAACCACATGTATATGCAATAATCCTCAAAAGTTGGCTAAAAAATCTTATTCGTGATCTTCAGTGTATGTTTAGAACTTATGTAATCAAATAAGAGGAGTCCTAAGCACTAGGTGGCCGAGACTCGGGCAATAACATGGTTTTTGTTGACATTTTAATATCACAAACTTGACATAGTGTCATGATATGACTGGTAGAGGTTGTGTACAAAATTTTAGGATGTTTCACAAAAGGTGTCGCATAGACTGCTTACACAATAGACCATCTATAAGGAAGAAACTAGCTTTCGAGAAGGAACGGACCATCCATGTGTGGAAAGCGACCATTGTTTCTTCAGTTGGCATTGAAATTTTTTCCACACGCAACATTCGCCATGACATTTGACGTGTCAAAATTTGGCATTTTTCAGAATGGTTTGCTATATTGAAGCCATTAAGTGCATTATTAGGCATTTTATCATTAAAAATGTTAAATCAATTCAAAAATTACAGAAACACCTAAAAATTTATATGTGCCATATTACAAGAAAAAATGCATTGAGCTATGCAAGGTAAAAAAAGGGTATTTGTTCAAGTCATAATAGAAAGAAAAAAATAGAAAAAACATGTTCGTGGAGTGTTTTATGAAATACACTCTGCAAAACCATTTGTTTGCTGAGTACCTCCAATTTGACACTCGGTAAACCTACTGAGCTATCTGTGTGCCTCATTCTAGTTTGTCAACACAAGGCTCCCATGGATGACACTCTGTGGCTGTTGGATGGTCCCAGATGCGACATCCATGCCGTCTACTCTCCTTCTCTCCTTATTCCCTCTTTTCTCTCTTCCTTTCTCACTGTTGGATGGAGATCCATGCAGAAGAGGTTCCCATGGGATAGAAGCCTACCTGGAGGGTCCCCACAATGCCACCACGCATAAGGCCACGTCCCTGCCGCAAGTTCCCCCGCGTGGGAGTTGAGGAGCTCGGTTCGAGGTGCCCTTTGGCCGCAAACTTGCTCTAGAAGTTTCTGAATAGCCCTTCTCTTTTGTGGATATTTCGGAGTTATGGATCTCCTTTGCGGAATAAAACGATGATGAAAATGAGGAAACATGATCCAGAAAAATAGTGCCTAGGAGATATTCAATATCAGAGGGGCTCTCTCCCTAGCCAGAGGAGAAAACCTTGACCCACCAAGTGACGCTGCCCTGTTGGTTTCTTAGTGGTCAGCCCAAGTGAACAGTCAATTGTGGCTGTTAATTATTCTCTTATACAAGAAATAATTATGTGCTTTATAGATATTCCCTAAGAGTTAATTTAGGGTTCTAAATAATTCCCAAAATATATTTGAATGCAAATGAAAATCCAAATAATATTTAGAGCATCTTCCATATTTTTTATATTGAAGGAGTTGTATTACATTCACTCGTTTTATTTATTTTGAGTTGGAATTGTTTCGATTTAAAAATTCAAATAAGATCCAAAATTAATATTTCAGAAAGTCATTTTGTTCCCTCTCATTTAATAGTTAATAAACTACAAAAAGGTTCTCATCGTAGTCAATACTAGATAAGATCAAGTACCACATGGAAATTTTAGTTAATACTTTTTAAATAATTGACGATACAAATTTTAAAATATTAAGATGTTATAGTAATATGTTGCAATGATCTTCTTAAGATGGCTAGAGTAAGATATATTACAGAGCCCGTGTATAGGAGTCAATGCATATGGGTAAAGAAGACCCATAACCTTTAAGGTTGTGGTTGGGTTTACCTTAATAATTTATTTATTATTTTTTTATGCTAACTAAGGGTTTCATTCATAAGGACATCTTAGTCAACGGAATTTTCTGCATGCTAGCGTATGCCTCACCCACATACAAAACTTCAATGCATGATTATCGGTATAGTAAGCCAATTTCCTACGGACAATTCCTCAACACCTACCACCACTACTCTACCCTTTCTCTCTCTTAAACTTGGACATTAATTTTTACTAGTAAATCTCAGTAAAGCAAAGGTTTGGAGTACATAGGGATGTATTAGTGGCAAATGGAACCTGAGAGAATATGATTCATACCTTCAGATCTTCTCGGATATCGACAATACATACTTACCACCTCCATATTGGAAAATGATATGACATTTTTTTACACTTGGGGATTTTCATCTGCTCTAGGCAAATATGGCACAAAACACCTCTAATGGCCTGCAGTAACGGAGCACGCCTCTGACGGGACCTCGAATGTCAGGCATAACCGTGATGGTAATAAGGCACCAGAGAAACAACTCTGGTAAACGTAGACCTCGGAGTACAACTCGAATATATCTGCAAGTGTCGGGGTATCACCTTGATGGCAACAATCCGTCAGATAGAGATTGACGAGTTGCGGAAGTCAGAGCACAACTCTGAGAAAGTAGCATGTGTCGTGGTATCACCCCGACGGCCGTAAATCGTCCAAAAACAACAGTTTTGAAAAATTGGGAAAGGTGGATCATGGCTCTGACAACGTAGCCGATATCAGGGCATCACCCTAATGGTAACCTAATCATTGGAGTGTCACACCAACAGTGGCATGAGTTCCAGAGCAGAACTCTAGAAGTACCAAGACAATTCTATCTGTAAAATATAACCCTCATTGGTAACTCCCCCCACCCCCGGCTCATCTTCTATCATGAGGGCCGTAATGCGAAGGGAAACCATTGCGCGAGCTCCCACCACAGGCGAAAAAGATGGGATGTAAGTTCGGTACAGAAGCACTTTGAGTTTAGTTCTGGTACAGAATATAACTCTCGAGGCATCCCTTCAATGGGCTTTGTCTAGTAACAAAATAAATTCATGTCCTAGGTAGAAATAAAGTCAGATATCACCTAAGCTTACTCGTCACTCACATAACGGTTGCGACCACTTTGCCCACCAGGCTAGAGGTCATTTAGACCTTAATACATGTTTTAAATATCCTATTTCAGGAAAGTCTGGATCTCATCAAGGCCAATCTGCCGGTTAACGACAAGGTCGCGGTTATAAACCACAGCTTGTTTGGGGGAAGAAATCAAAGACAAGCAGATACTTGAAGTGCTCGGGCACTACGGGCGATGGCATGCCCCCTGGTTATATAGGCAAAGAGGATATAAGAGGGCTATCAACGACGGGGTGCCCCAGGCCTGCTCGTCAGAGTCCTCGGGGGAATGCATCGCCAGCTTGTGGCAGACGACAGGGACTCCATTGTCTACTGTATTAGGCACAAACCTTAGTTCTCATACTCCGTCTGCCCGGAAATACTTGTCCGAGAAATAGATGTATCTAGACATATTTTAATTTAAATGCATTCATTTGTATCCATTTTCATGATAAGTATTTTCGGACGAAGAGTGTATAAGACTAGAGTAATCAATCCAGAAAAGCAGGAAGTATAATATTATCTCGATCCGAGGGCGTGAACCTAGGTGTGTTTCTCCATGTGTGAACCATCCGGATCTCTGATCTCTGTGATGCTTCAGATGAGTATGGTCACGAAAATAGCACAACGGTGGACGCACGCAGATCTCCGTAATGGCTTTCCGATTGTGTTCCCACCAAATAAAAACGTTTTTGGCCGATAATCTTTGGCCACCATGCGCCAAACACTATTCCCGACAATCAAAAAGAAAAAACGACGAGGGTGCAATGGATAACAATAACCAAAAGCAAACATAGAGAACCCAAATAAATGTAAAAGCATTTAATGGCCTGCTGCTTCTGACCATGCTTATCGACCACCTCAATATAGCGAGAGGAACCGCACTTTCAACAGTAGTTGTCATCCGCGTACTCATGCCTAAACAAAAGGCATTTCTTTGGACAAACATGTATTTTCTCATAATCCATGAAGAGCGCCTTCATGATTTTCTTCGTAGCGTACATGATTTTCGGCAGTTCATGGCCCTCAGACAGGCTGTTAGCCCATACTCCTAGAAATGCTTCGAAGCAACCTCGGCTACAACCATACTCAGTCTTGACTGCCATCAGTTGTGAGATGGCATCCAGCATAGACAGCTTGGCACCCTCATAGAGAGGTTTCTTTGAAGAGGCCAAGATATCCAGGAAGGCCTTTGCGGTTTCCTCCGGCTCCTCCGGTTCATTCGCTGAATTTGACGGAGGTGTCGGCTGTGCAGCAAAGACATCATCTAGCATGTCTCTAACCCCATCGTCCTCATAACCAGCGACGTGTTGTCGTATCACCTCCTCTCTACCACGGTCCCACTGGGCAAAGTTTATCGGCATATTAAAGTTGGGCATAAATTCATGCGTGCGAAGGTGCTTAGTCATCTCACTCTTATCTCTGCGGATACGTCTCTTACATTTGGCACACGGGCATTCTGGCACCATCCTCATTGGACTACGGAATATCTCTTTCAAAAACACATCAGTTTTCTCGACCCACTCTGTTGTTACTTGATTTCGACGGAAAAACCCATTATACATCCACTGATTATCTTCCATCTCTGCTTTATTGGAAGCCACACAACAAAATTAAGGATTCATTTAAATTACTCACATCAATATTTTAGTTTTTTAGAGTGTTGACGAGAAACGTCCACCTACATCTCTAATAGGTAAAGATGGGTCCTAATCCCACCCGAGAATGTGTAGATTGAGTACGTTGTCCATGCTCTACCCCATTCTGGGACAAAATTTCGGCAGCACCTCCCCGTTGTTCTCCAAATACACGTCTTGGCAAAATGCCGAGAGAATGTGCATCCGGAGAACAACTGGGAGGTGCCGCCGAAATCCTTTCTCGGAACGGGGTAGAGCATGAACAACTTACCCAATCTACACATCCTCGGGCTGTCCGTGGAAAGCGCTGGACAATCCGAAAGAGCTGCGGTGATAAATATGCAGTTGAATGCATATTTATCGATGCAACCCTTTCGGACGGGAGACCTAGATTACGCGACTTGACGTGAAAATTTAATCTAGTTAAAAGAGGCTAGGAGGTGAAGGTGGATTCGTAGCTCACCCTCCGCTGTAGAGGAAGTAGTCGAGCAGCGACAGGATCATGGACCAAACCCAGACGACGAAGGCTCCTGGGAGATGAAAAACCACAAAGCCTGTAAATTTTACCGAGTCAAAAAATTTGACGGCATCACATCACATAAAGCATCGACACTTCAAACTATGAAAAAATCATATTGCTAATGACATCTAGTCAAGGTTTTAGATCATCATGATACTTCAAATCCATCAAGTGTCAAATTTCGTTCTTCAATTTTTTAGCAAGATCATCATGATAAAATAACTACTCATCAGATACCAATTTTGTCAACATCACAAAATGAAACTATAGCCACTGGTAGAAAAAGGGCCTATAGTCCCGGTTCGTAAGGGCCTTTAGTCCCGGTTCCGGAACCGGGACTAAAGTGTCGGTACTAATACCTCCCCCCTTTAGTCCCGGTTCAATCCAGAACCGGGACTAAAGGCCCTCCATGTGGGCATTGCGCAGAGCCCAGTCAGGAGACCCTTTGGTCCCGGATGGTGGCACCAACCGGGACCAATAGGCATCCACGCGTCAGCACTTCTGTGGCTGGGGTTTTTGTTTTTTTTTGAAAGGGAGGGGGGGGGTTGGGGGTTTTGCGGGGTTAATTTAGGTGTTTCATATATTGTGTTAGCTAGTTATAATTAATAGAGAGAAGTGTCCTCTCTTATGTCCGTGCTTGGTCGACGCTACGTACTATACATACGTATATAGAGAGGACTAGACACGCTAGCTAGCTAGTAAGCAAACGAAAGAAACAGAAGATCGTCATGAACATATATGCATATATACAGAGAGAAGTGATATCGACCACCTCTCCTTCTCCGAGAGATTGGTCGAACAACAAGTTCTCGTATATCTATCTGACACTACCGGCTACATATATACAATAATTATCTCCTACAAATGTAATCATACGGACTCAGGGTCCACATAGAATTCTCCGTCTTTAGGGATCACGTGGTCAAGAAAGAATGCCGCCAATTCCTCTTGAATTGCTCGCATGAGCTGGTGCTAGGAGTTCATCCCGCTTCCGAAACATCTAATTTGAAGAAGGGGTCAATACATATATATATGAATGAATGAAACTCAACACAAATGATGGTAATAAAATAAAATTGTGAATGTTGTTACTTACGTACTTCATATTGTTCGTTAGAGTACCCGCCCCGCTCACAGGTCGTGTGGCGGATGGACTCGCAGATGTAGTATCCACAGAAATCATTCCCTTGTTCCTGCCACAACCACTTTACAAGAAATAGAGGTCAATCAAACTGATAAGCAAGAATGCTAAATGGTATTGATGAAACTAGCGCCTGAATCACTAGGAGATGCGCGGAACATGCTACTATAGTACTTACTTTCGGGTGTCTAAATTCCAGCTCCTTCGGCAGTCCCGGAACTGTTTTGGTGAATTTTCTCCAAACCCTGCCGGATAAAGAAAACAATTACTTGATATCGGGAAATGAACAAAGTTGCTGATATGGTGGATAATGATCGATTTAACTTACTTCTTGAGGATTTCAGTCATGTCCGCATACTCCTTGGGATCTTTTCGTTTAGAGTCCAAGACGGTTACTACTCCCTGCTCAAGCTTAATCTCTAGGAGAATATAGTGGTAACTGCACACACATGCATAACTCATCAATTACATTACTAAATGGTATTGATGAAACTAGCGCCTGAATCACTAGGAGATGCGCGGAACATGCTACTATAGTACTTACTTTCGGGTGTCTAAATTGCAGCTTCTTCGGGAGTCTTGGAGCTTTTTTGGAGAATTTTTTCCAAACCCTGCCAGACAAAGAAAACAATTACTTGATATATCAGGAAATGAACAAAGTTGTCGATATGGTGGATAATGATCGATTTAACTTACTTCTCGAGCATTTGAGTCATGTCCGCATAGTCCTGGGGATCTTTTCGTTTTGAGTCTAAGACAATTACTAGTCCCAGCTCAAGCTTAATCTCTAGGAGAATATAGTGGTAACTGCACACACATGCATAACTCATCACTTACATTACTATAACCTTGACTAATATATATATAAGGGAAACCGAATACGCACAAGAGAGTAACACTCACTTGAAGTTGTAAGGAAAGAGTATTATATCTTTGTTTTCATTTATTACCAACGATCGTAGCAAGTTGGCCTCGGTATCTGCGGCATGAAGTTTAACCTGAGTTGCATCTATGAGATATGTGTTAATGATCCCAATATCACCGACTTGTCTTTTCTTCAATTCGACGATCTTCAATCTGCATAATATAGTGAGGATGATTATAAATACATGCAATGAAAGAGCTAAGCTATATAGAGAAACTTAATGAAAGAAGTAGTACTACTTACAGACAGTAGCAAGCGACCGTTGTTTTATCGAGGGCCAATTGATTGAAGAACTGATAGAACTCCTCAAATGGAACAGGCAACAGATCAATTCCAACGAGGTCATGCTCCGGTTTAACTCTCGCATACAAAGTACTCCTCCCCCAGAGTCTCTGCAGATTTTCAAGTACCAATCATGCAATCTTCGCATCATCGTTGATAGAGATCTTTCATCTTTGACGAGAGGCTTCCCGTACTCGTATCTTTGTATCTGCACGTCCATGGGTTCATAATGTACTTCGTCGGGCAGGTAATCTGCAAGATTGCTATAACCGGGCACCATCCTCGGATCATTATCGACGTTGTGGCTAGGCACCTTGAGCGGGGGGCACGATTGCTTCGCTTGTTCGCCGAGCTGGGCAATTTGTTTCCCAGCTCGTCGTTCTTTCAGCCTTTGATCACTGACAGTACTTCCCGACCGCTCCGCTTCGGCAAATTCCTTTCCAATAATGCGGTCATAGTTTCCTTTCGGCGAATCATACTTCGGTGGTTTTGTCAGGGCAGCCAGAGTGCGCTTCACATTCACCCGATCTACCTTCTCCTCCGGAGGTGGATGTTTCTTTGCTTTCACCCCTTCAAAGAATTTCTTCACTTCTTCTCGCGCGATCTCGGCGTTCTCCTCCTAGGTCCTCTCGTATGGTAACTTCTCTGGAGTCATCAGAGAAGGACCGAATCTGTATGTCCTCCCGCCTCTGGTTATACTGCTAGACGCCGACCGAGCAGACGTAGCGGTTGTCTTATTTACTTGCTTAAGAGGCGGAGGAGAAGGACAACGACGCGCCGGAGCAGCTGGAGCGGCGGCAGGTCTCTTCCGCCCTTGCTGACGAGGCGGATAAGGAGGAGGCTGGCTGCTCGGGCGCGTCGGCGCAGGCGGAGAAGGAGGCGGAGTGCCGCCGCGCGCCGGAGAAGGAGCCGGCCGAGGGCCCTGATCGTCACTCGCCGGAGGAGGAGGCGGTGGAGGCGGAGTGCCCTGACTCGCCGGAGGAGGAGGCGGTGGAGTCCAGTTCGGAAGGTTGATGAGCTCCTTCCGCCATAGGCATGGAGTCTTCAGAGCAGACCCCAGCCGAGTCTCCCCTTCACCGGTAGGGTGGTCAAGCTGGAGGTCCTCAAATCCCTCCGTTATCTCATCCACCATCACCCTAGCATATCCTTCTGGAATCGGCCGGCAGTGAAAAGTTGCGCCGGGTTCAGTAGGAAAAACAGAGCCAACAGCCGCCTTGACCTTCAAATTCATCCGTTGCGTCATAAGGTGGCAATTTTGAGACTCCGTGATAGCATCCACGGGATAGCTGGCAGGAGCCGTCAAGGCATGCTCCGGCTGAAGCAGCTCGGTGCAAGCCACGCTGCTTCTGCGCTGAGATGGCGGGGTAGCTTCGGGGGAGGCTTCGGCAGTACGTTTGCTGCGATTTGCTTCTCGTTCCTCTATCGCGTCCACCCTTGCTTGCAGCGCCTGCATTTGGGTCTGCTGCACTTTTTTCCTCCTCTCATGGGATTTGTAACCGCCTGCGTCCGGAAACCCAACTATCCACGGAACGGAGCCTGGCGTGCCTCGTGTCCGTCCAGGGTGCTCAGGATTCCAGAGGGCCATTGTGAGCTCGTCGTTCTCTCTGTCTGGAAAGAACGTCCCTTCCTGTGCTCCTTCGATATACTGCTTAAGCTTACTGACTGGTACGTCCATTTGATCGTTCATCCAAATGCACTTCCGTGTTTCAGGGTCCAGGGTTCCGCCAGCCCCGAAGAACCAAGTCCGGCAACGGTCTGGCCAGTTATTTGTCTCTGGTTCGATCCCTTTATGAACCAGATCATTCTCACTCTTGGACCACTTAGGCCGGGCTACGAGGTAGCCACCTGACCCCGTGCGATGGTGAAGCTTCTTCTTCACAGCATTTTGCTTGTTTGTCGCCGACATCTTCTTACTCTTTTCTGATGTCTTGTGGGCCACAAATGCGGGCCAGTGATCTCTGATCTTCTCATATCTGCCCTTGAATTCTGGTGTCTCATTTTTTTCGACAAACTTATTCAGCTCTTTCTTCCACCTCTTGAATAGTTCTGCCATCCTCTTCAGAGCAAAAGACTTGATTAATTTCTCTTTAACTGGGTTCTCTGGATTATCCTCTGGCGGTAGGGTGAAATTTGACTTCAGCTCAGTCCAAAGATCATTTTTCTGCATATCATTGACATAAGACACCTCAGGGTCTTCTGTAGCTGGCTTAAACCATTGCTGGATGCTTATCGGGATCTTGTCCCTAACCAGAACCCCGCACTGAGCAACAAATGTGCTCTTTGTCCGGAGGGGTTCAATAGGTTGGCCGTCGGGCGCGATTGCTATGATCTCAAACTTTTCATCCGAGCTCAACTTTTTCTTCGGGCCTCGTCTCTTTACCGAAGTTGTGCTCGATTCGGAGGGCTAGAAAAAAGAACAAAGACTTAATTAATATGTGTACATACCAAAACAATGAATGCATCAATCAGCTAGTCAGCATAGGCTTAACTAATATATATACCTGGCCGGACTCGGTTCGATCACCGGAGCCGTCATCACGGTCTCCTTCTTGCACCGGCATTGGGTCACCGGAGCCGTCCTCATGTTCTTCTTCTTGCACCGGCATTAGGTCACCGTAGCCAGCTTGTTCACCCTCTCCTTCCAGACCATCAGTTTCGTTGAGAAAAAACGAGATGCCATCACTTCCTTCTGCGATTATGTCCCTCAACAACGCTTCTTTTGTTGCTTCGTCTAGGGCGGCGTCCATAGTTTCTACAAATATTTACAACATGGCAATTATTATTCAAACATGACAGATGGATATATTAGTGACAAACGTAGAACTAGCTACCTAATCATAGTAAGCTATCGGGAGGGGGTATATATCGACAACGACGACACTACATCTCTGTCCCTCGACGACCCTCGTTCCCGATAAAAAAAAGAGGAAGAAGAAGAAATATAAGAGGAGAAGAAAGAATAGAGGAGAATATCTCCTCTATTCTTTCTTCTCCTCTTTTTTTCTTCTTCCTCTTCTTTTTTTATCCTCTTCTTCCTCTCATGTTCGATAGGATCGCCGAGGGGTCGGGAGGTTGCCTAGTGTCTCAGGATTCAACAAAACCATGTCTTCATCATTAGGCGAAAGTAACATGTGCATGATGGTATGAAGCTCTTCAATGTTGTTCTGGAACCGACTCCCAGATAGGATAATCCGCCTTTTGGTACAAAGTTCAGCAAGAGCCTTCCGAATATCGCTATTTGGAAGGCCTTTGCTGAATTGGTACCAAAATGCGGATTATTCTATCCGGGACTCCATTCCAAAACAACTTTGCAGAACATCGTACCAACATGCCCTGGTTACTTCCGGCTAATGATGAAGGCATGGATTTCTTCAATACTTTGACACTAGGAAACCTCTCTCTACTTCCGGCTAATAAGAATAAGAAGAAGAAGAAGAATAAGAAGAAGAAAAGAAGAAAAAAAGAGGAGAAGAAGAAAGGAATAGTGGAGAAAAGAGAAAATGGAATATATTCTATTTTCTCTTCTTCTCCACTATTCCTTTCTTCTTCTCCTCTTCTTTTTCTTCTTTTTTCTTCTTCTTATTTATTTCTCCTCTTCTTTTCGGTAGAGGAAACCCTAAATAGCTAGCAAGTATCGTGGGTGTGAGATACATGTGGCCTTCGGTGTCGGACACTACATCCACGTCCCACAAGTGACGTGGGCGTCGAAGCCCGCGCCACTTGTGGGATGTGGGTGTAGTGTCCGACACCGACGGTACATGTATCTCACACCGACGATACTTTCTATTTAGGGTTTCTCCTCTACCGCTCCTCGACCTCTCGACAACCCTCGTTCCCGATAAAATAAAGAGGAAGATGAAGAAGAAAAAAGAAGAAAAGAAAGAATAGAGGAGAAGACTTCCTGTTCTTCCTCTCCTCTTCTTCTCCCTCTTCTTCCCCTTCTTCCTCGCCTCTCTCATGAATGTCCGACGTTCTCGACCCCCCCCCCATGTGTCGAAGAAAAAAAAGAAGAAAAAAAAGAAGAAAAAGAAGAGGAGAATATTCATCATTTTACTTTTCCTTATTTCTCTACTTATTTTCCTTTTCCTTATTTTACTTTTTCCTCTCCACTAACATCATCATATATATGAAAAAATGCATATATGAAAAAAAAACATCATCATATATATCATCTATCATCTATGAACGAAAATATTCCTTGATACATAAAAAATTTCTACAAATGAAAATAACCAAAAAAAAATCATATGATCATCTATGAACAAAAAAAACATCATTTGATCATCTATCATCTATGAACAAAAAAAATCATCATTTGATCATCTATCATCTATGAACAAAAATATTCATCATTTGATCATCTATCATCTATAAACAAAAATATTCCTAGATACATAAAAAAATTCTACAAATGAAAATAACCTAAAAAAAATCATATGATCATCTATGAACAAAAAAATCATCATTTGATCTTCTGTCATGCATCTATGAACAAAAAAATCATCATTTGATCTCTATCATCTATATATGAACAAAAATTTGCAAAGGGGATGGCGCCGGCGGCCGGACCAAGCTAAGGAGAGGTCGGCGGCGAGGATGGCGTCGGGGCAGGGGCGCGGGCGACGGCGAGGGCGGGCCGGGGCGGCGCGCGGGCGACGGCGACGGGGGCGGGCCGGGGCGGCCGCGTCGGGGCAGGGGCGGGCCGTGGCAGGGGCCCGGGCGAAGGCGAGGGCGCGGGCGACGGCGAGGGCGCGGGCGAAGCGACGGCGACGGCGGGGCAGCCTGACGGCGTCGTCGGGGCGAGCTCGGGCAGCCTGGCGGCGTCGTCGGGGCGGGGAACTGGCGATGAAATCTGAAAAAACGCTAAGTCTCTGCTTATATAGAAAAGGCTGTGGTCCCGGTTCGTGGCACAAACCGGGACCATTACCCCCCTTTAGTCCCGGTTGGTGCCACCAACCGGTACCAAAGGCCAATTTTCGGCAGCCCAAAGGGCGGGAAGCGGCGGCCTTTTGGTCCCGGTTGGTGGCACCAACCGGGACTAAAGGGGGGCAATGGTCACGGTTGGTGCCACGAACCGGGACCAATGCTCCCTTTAGTCCCGGTTGTTGCCGCCAACCGGGACCAATGCTCTTGTGCTGCCCGCGCCCATAAGTTTAGTCCCACATCGCCAGTTGACAGCGCCCGGCACTGGTTTATAAGCTCTGCTGCCTCCTCCCTCTCGAACTCCTCTGAATAGCAGGCCTATGGGCCTAATTTGACACTGCATTGCCTGTGGGCCTATTGGGCCTTCAGCGGGCCTGAATCCTGGCCCATGTAGGGTTTCTAGTCGTATTCAGGCCGTGGAGGCCCAGTAGGTGGCATTTTTTTTGGTTCTTTCTTTTTTATTTCTATATTTTTTTGGTTTTTATTTTTTTATTTCTACTTAAAACTAAATACTTACAGTTTTTTAGTGATTTCTTTTTGCTTTTAGGTCACAAAAATTATAAATTTTCTGTTAGTGCCATTAGTTTTAAATTTTAAATTGTTTAAATTTGAATTTTTAAAAATTTGTGTGAATCACTAGTTTATGAATAACTTTACTATAAAATTAGAATTTTTTTCTATTTATTTTTTATTTATACTTAAAACTAAATACTTACAGTTTTTTAGTGATTTTTTCTTCTTTGCTATTTATTTTTATGACTCACTAGTTTGTGAATCACTAGTTTATTTCTATTTAAAATTAGAATAACTTTACTATTGATTTTAGGTCACACAAATTATATTCTCTTTGCTATTGAAGAATATTATATTTTTATTTTAGTTGATCATAACATAATATTTTAATT
Source organism: Triticum urartu (assembly GCF_003073215.2). NCBI lineage: Eukaryota > Viridiplantae > Streptophyta > Magnoliopsida > Poales > Poaceae > Triticum > Triticum urartu. The sequence continues at coordinate 6,860,073 of NC_053023.1, forward strand.
GATTGTTTTTATTTTCATAAAAGTTTTGTAGTTCATTTTGTTTGCTATTAATTCATTCTTTGAGCTAAATGACTCTGAAATTGGAAAGCATTTCAAAATGAACTCTGAAAAGGTTGAAAGTTGGCATGGTATCATCATTTCACCCACATAGCATGTTCCAAAAAGTAGAGAGGGTTACGACAAAAACTTGATGCACTTCGTGTACAAAATGGACAATCACTTTCGAAGTATCAAAGTTTCGAACCATAAGACATGAAAGTATTTCAAATGAACTCTGAAAAAGTTGAAAGTTGGGATGGTATCATAATTTCACCCACATAGCATTTGCTTATTGTGGGAGAAAGTCTTCACTTTTTCTTCGCTTGTGTCATTTGCTTATTGCGCCGTAACCATGGATAATCTTCATTGTTTATCAGGATGCTTGGGTCAGCCTTGACATTGAAGGGAGGAATTTCATGAAACTTTTCATAATCTTCAGACATGTCTGTCTTGCCGTCCACTCCCAGGATGTCCCTTTTTCTTGAAAGAACTGTGTGGCGCTTTGGCTCATCGTATGATGTATTCGCTTCCTTATCTTTTCTTTTTCTCGGTTTGGTAGACATGTCCTTCACATAGATAACCTGTGCCACATCATTGGCTAGGACGACCGGTTCGTCAGTGTACCCAAGATTTTTCAGATCCACTGTCGTCATTCCGTACTGTGGGTCTACCTGTACCCCGCCGCCTAACAGATTGTCCCATTTGCACTTAAACAAAGGGACCTTAAAATCAGGTCCGTAGTCAAGTACCCATATGTCCACTATGTAACCATAATATGTGTCCTTTCCGCTCTCGGTTGCTGCATCAAAGCGGACACCGCTGTTTTGGTTGGTGCTCTTTTGATCTTGGGCGATCGTGTAAAATGTATTCCCATTTATCTCGTATCCTTTGTAAGTCAACACAGTCAAAGATGGTCCCCTGGACAACAAGTACAACTCATCACAAACAGCGTTGTCACCTCTGAGACGTGTTTCCAACCAACTGCTGAAAGTCCTGATGTGTTCACATGTAATCCAGTCATCGCACTGCTCCGGGTGTTTGGAGCGCAGACTGTTCTTGTGTTCATCGACATACGGGGTCACCAAGGTAGAGTTCTGTAGAACTGTGTAGTGTGCTTGAGACCAAGAATATCCGTCCCTGCATATTATTGAGTCTCTTCCCAGAGTGCCTTTTCCAGTCAGTCTCCCCTCATACCGCGATTTAGGGAGACCTATCTTGTTAAGGCCAGGAATGAAGTCAACACAAAACCCGATAACATCCTCTGTTTGATGGCCCATGGAGATGCTTCCTTCTGGCCTAGCACGGTTACGGACATATTTCTTTAGGACTCCCATGAGCCTCTCAAAAGGGAACATATTGTGTAGAAATACGGGCCCCAGGATGACAATCTCGTCGACTAGATGAACTAGGACGTGCGTCATGATATTGAAGAAGGATGGTGGGAACACCAGCTCGAAACTGACAAGACATTGCGCCACATCTCTCCTTAGCCTTGGTACGATTTCTGGATCGATCACCTTCTGAGAGATTCCATTGAGGAATGCACATAGCTTCACAATGGCTAATCGAACGTTTTCCGGTAGAAGCCCCCTCAATGCAACCGGAAGTAGTTGTGTCATAATCACGTGGCAGTCATGAGACTTTAGGTTCTGAAACTTTTTCTCTGGCATATTTATTATTCCCTTTATATTCGACGAGAAGCCAGTCGTGACCTTCATACTGAGCAGGCATTCAAAGAAGATTTCTTTCTCTTCTTTCGTAAGAGCATAGCTGGCAGGACCTTTATACTGCTTCGAAGGCATGCCGTCTTTTTCGTGCAAACGTTGCAGGTCCTCTCGTGCCTCAGGTGTATCTTTTGTCTTCCCATACATGCCCAAGAAGCCTAGCAGGTTCACGCAAAGGTTCTTCGTCACGTGCATCACGTCGATTGAGGAGCGGACCTCTAGGTCTTTCCAGTAGGGTAGGTCCCAAAATATAGATTTCTTCTTCCACATGGGTGCGTGTCCCTCAGCGTCATTCAGAACAGCTAGTCCACCAGGACCCTTTCCAAAGATTACGTAGTGTAAATCATTGACCATAGCAAGCACGTGAGCACCGGTGCGCATGGCGGTCTTCTTCCGGTGATCTGCCTCGCCTTTGAAATGCTTGCCTTTCTTTTGACATTGATGGTTGGTCGGAAGAAATCGACGATGGCCCAGGTACACATTCTTCCTGCATTTGTCCAGGTATATACTTTCAGTGTCATCTAAACAGTGCGTGCATGCGTGGTATCCTTTGTTTGTCTGTCTGAAAGGTTACTGAGAGCGGGCCAATCGTTGATGGTCACGAACAGCAACGCCTTAAGGTTAAATTCCTCCTGTCTGTGCTCATCCCACGTATGTACACCATTTCCATTCCACAGCTGTAAAAGTTCTTCAACTAATGGCCTTAGGTACACATCAATTTCGTTGCCGGGTTGCTTAGGGCCTTGGATGAGAACTGGCATCATAATGAACTTCCGCTTCATGCACATCCAAGGAGGAAGGTTATACATACATAGAGTCACGGGCCAGGTGCTGTGATTGCTGCTCTGCTCCCCGAAAGGATTAATGCCATCCGCGCTTAAAGCAAACCATACATTCCTTGGGTCCTTTGCAAACTCATCCCAGTACTTTCTCTCGATTTTTCTCCACTGCGACCCGTCAGCGGGTGCTCTCAACTTCCCATCTTTCTTTCGGTTCTCACTGTGCCATCGCATCAACTTGGCATGCTCTTCGTTTCTGAACAGACGTTTCAACCGTGGTATTATAGGAGCATACCACATCACCTTCGCAGGAACCCTCTTCCTGAGGGGCTCGCCGTCAACATCACCAGGGTCATCTCGTCTGATCTTATACCGCAACGCACCGCATACCGGGCATGCGTTCAGATCCTTGTATGCACCGCGGTAGAGGATGCAGTCATTAGGGCATGCATGTATCTTCTCCACCTCCAATCCTAGAGGGCATACGACCTTCTTTGCTGCGTATGTACTGTCAGGCAATTCGTTATCGTTTGGAAGCTTCTTCTTCAATATTTTCAGTAGCTTCTCAAATCCTTTGTCAGCCACAGCATTCTCTGCCTTCCACTGCAGCAATTCCAGTACGGTACCGAGCTTTGTGTTGCCATCTTCGCAATTGGGGTATAACCGTTTTTTGTGATCCTCTAACATGCGATCGAACTTCAGCTTCTCCTTTTGACTAATGCATTGCGTCCTTGCATCGACAATGACCCGGCGGAGATCATCATCATCGGGCACATCGTCCAGTTCCTCTTGATATTCAGCAGCTTCACCCGTGGCAGCATCATTGGGCACATCGTCTGGTTCCTCTTGATCTTCACCAGCTCCCTCCGTTGCAGCATCACCGTATTCAGGGGGCACATAGTTGTCATCGTACTCTTCTTCTTCGCCGTCTTCCATCATAACCCCTATTTCTCCGTGCCTCGTCCAAACATTATAGTGTGGCATGAAACCCTTGTAAAGCAGGTGGGAGTGAAGGATTTTCCGGTTAGACTTAGATCTCGTATTCCCACATTCAGTGCATGGACAACACATAAAACCATTCTGCTTGTTTGCCTCAGCCGCATCGAGAAACTCATGCACGCCCTTAATGTACTCGCGGGTGTGTCTGTCACCGTACATCCATTGCCGGTTCATCTGCGTGCATTATATATAATTAAGTGTCCAAATTAATAGAAGTTCATCATCACATTAAAACCAAAGTGCATACATAGTTCTCATCTAACAAGATATAGCTCTCCAGAGCATCTAATTAATTAAACCATACATTGAAACTATGTAAAACATTTCAATGCGAAAACAAATGTGATCATAATCGCAACCAAGGTAACAACTGATCCAACGGCATAATGATACCAAGCCTCGGTATGAATGGCATATTTTCTAATCTTTCTAATCTTCAAGCGCATTGCATCCATCTTGATCTTGTGATCATCGACGACATCCGCAACATGCAACTCCAATATCATCTTCTCCTCCTCATTTTTTTTTATTTTTTCCTTCAACAAATTGTTTTCTTCTTCAACTAAATTTAACCTCTCGACAATAGGGTCTGTTGGCATTTCCGATTCACATACATCCTAGACAAATAAAATCCATGTCACGTTGGTCGGCATAATTTTCATAAACAATAAATGAACCAATAGTTATGAAGATAATATACATACCAAATCCGAATCATAGACAGGACGAGGGCCGACGGGGGCGGATACCAAAACCATCGCACTATATAAGATGCAATAATAAATGTAAGAAAATGATACAAGTATCTATCTAAACAGACAAGTAAGAATATTTTTCCTTTCAGAAAGAAGATAAGAACAAGAGGCTCACCACGGTGGTGTCGGTGATGAGATTAGCGCGGGTGATCGACGGCGGTGAAGACGGGGACGGGGCGTGACGGACTGCTAAATCTAGACAAATCTCGAGGAAAATGGAGCTTGGAGGTCGAGCTTCGAGAGGAGAAAGTTAAAGTAGTGTGGCTCGGGCATTCCATCGAACACCTCATGTGCATAGGAGGTGAGCTAGAGCACCACAAACCCCTTCCCTCGCCGGCCAGAGAAAAACAGAGCACTGGAGTGCTCTGCTCGCGGGCGAGGGTATATATAGGCACCTCATTGGTCCCGGTTTGTGGCAAGAACCGGGACTAAAGGGGAGCCTTTGGTCCCGGTTCAGGCCACCAACCGGGACCAATGGTGGTGGGCCAGGAGCGAGGCCCATTGGTCCCGGTTCGTCCCACCAACCGGGACCAAAAGGTCCAGACGAACCGGGACCAATGGCCCACGTGGCCCGGCCGGCCCCCTGGGCTCACGAACCGGGACCAATGCCCACATTAGTCCCAGTTCTACGCTGAACCAGGACTAATGGGCTGAGCCGGCCTGGACCATAGCCCTGTTTTCTACTAGTGAGCTATTTGACAACATCTCAAATATACCAATTTTGTTTTTCAAATTTGACAACATCACTAACTTGACCAAAGCTATAACTAACAAATATACATCAATCCATCCATTCATCCAGACAACATGCATCTATCACATAACAAGCAGTAAATAAATTAAAAAAATGAAGAAAAAAAGCTCACCGAGGCGCCCGCGAACGGTGAGGCAGGGGCGGCCGGTGCAGCGGGCGAGCAGGGGGCGGCTGTGGATGGCCTGCTGAGGCAGGGGCGGCCAGGGACGGGAGGACCAGGCGCGCGGGCCGGTAGGAGCCGTGGTCGGGGGCAGGCCGGGGAGGCGGTGGGGTCGGGGAGGCCGGGGGCGGCGGCGGGTGGAGACGGCGGCGGGGGAGGAAGGGGTGCAGACGGCGGGGACGGCAGGGAGATCGGGGGTGGAGACGGCGGTGGCGACGGCAGGTGGAGACGGCGGTGGGGGAGGCAGGGTGGAGTGAGCGGCGGCAGGGGCGGGGCTGAATGTAGAGGCGGCGACGACAGCAGGGGTCGGGCGAGCTGGATCGGGGTCGGGGAGAGAAGAGGGAAACGAGTGGACGGGGTGTGCCCCGGGATGGATAAGGTGAGATATGCCGACGGCTTATCCTCTCCCGGAACAACACAGAGGGGAGGGGAGGGGAGGGGAGGCGCCGAACTTGAGCAGCTTCGCCCGCCAAGGCCGTGGCCTGGTCGCGGGTACGGGAGCGCCATGACCGTCGCCTCGCGTGCTCGATCTGGAGCTTAGTTGGTCAGGTGAGTGAAGGGGGAGGGGTCGTCGATCGTGGTGGTGGGGTGGGGGCGGCGGCGGATCCAAGTCAGTCGGAGGGAGATGGTTGGCGCTCCCAGACATCTGGGAGACACATCTGGACCAAACCACACAGCTCCGTCCCCTCCGTGTAGACCCGACGCGTCCGTCTCCCCACTCTAGGTGGCGGCGGCGATGCCGTCAATGAGGGGGGCCATGCCCCGGAGACGTGTGCTGCCTCGTTGGACATGCCACAACACCATCCCGCATGTATGAGGCGCCGGTGCGACGCTCTGGTGGCATTGCTTCCCCCAGGGCCCCCGTCCCGCCTAACCCTGGAGCGGTTGACCACGAGATCTAGCCCTTTAACTTTCCATGGACGGGCTTTGAACAGTGGACCTCTCCACCCGGTTGTGTCAGGTCAGCACAGAGGCACACCTAGGAGCAACATCCGGGCCAAACCCACAGCTACATCCCCTCCGTGTCGACCCGACGCGTCCGTTTGCCCCCTCCAGGTGCCGGCGACGGCACCATCCGTGAGGGGGACCATGCCACGGAGACACGTGCCGCCTCTTCGGACATGCCACAACACCACCCCGCATGTATGAGGGGCCGGTGCGACGCTCCGGTGGCATTGCTACCCTCCTAGGGCCCCCGTCCCGCCTAACCCTGGAGCGGTTGACCGTGATATCTAGCCCTTTGACTTTCCACGGACGGGCTTTGAACAGTGGACCTCCCCACCTGGTTGTGTCAGGTCAGCACAGAGGAACACCTGGGAGCAACATCCGGGCGAAACACACAGCTACATCCCCTCCGTGTAGACCCGACGCGTCAGTTTGCCCCCAACAGGTGCCGGCGACGGCACCATCGGTGAGGGGGACCATGCCACGGAGACACGTGCCGCCTCTTCGGACATGCCACAACACCACCCCGCATGTATGAGGGGCCGGTGCGACGCTCCGGTGGCATTGCTACCCCCCTAGGGCCCCCGTCCCGCCTAACCCTGCAGCGGTTGACCATGATATCTAGCCCTTTGACTTTCCACGGACAGGCTTTGAACAGTGGACCTCTCCACCTTGTTGTGTCAGGTCAGCACAGAGGAACACCTGGGAGCAACATCCGGGCCAAACCCACAGCTACATCCCCTCCGTGTAGACCCGGCGCGGCCGATTACCCCTCCAAGTGCCGGTGGCAGCGCCGTCCGTGAGGGGGGCCATGCCCCAGAGACGCGTGCCGCCTCTTCGGACATGCCACAACACCACCCCGCATGTATGAGGGGCCGGTGCGACGCTCCGGTGGCATTGCTTCCCCCAGGGCCCCCGTCCCGCCTAACCCTGGAGCGCTTGACCACGAGATCTATCCCTTTGACTTTCCACGGACGGGCTTTGAACAGTGGACCTCTCCTCCTGGTTGTGTCAGGTCAGCATAGAGGGACACCTGGGAGCAACATCCGGGCCAAACCCTTAGCTACATCGCCTCCGTGTAGAACCGACGCGTCCATTTCCCCCCTCCAGGTGCCGGCGGCGGCACCGTCCGTGAGGGGGGGCACACCCCGGAGACGCGTGTCGCCTCTTTGGACATGCCACAATACCACCCCGCATGTATGAGGGGCCGGTGCAATGCTCCGGTGGCATTGCTAACCCCCCCCCCCCAGGGCCCCTGTCCCGCCTAACCCTGAAGCGGTTGACCACGAGATCTAGCCCTTTAGCTTTCCACGGACGGGCTTTGAACAGTGGACCTCTCCACCCGGTTGTGTCAGGTCAGCACAGAGGGACACCTAGGAACAACATCCGGGCCAAACCCACAGCTACATCCCCTCCGTGTAGACCCGACGCGTCAGTTTGCCCCCTCCAGGTGCCGGCGACGGCACCATCCATGAGGGGGACCATGCCACGGAGACACGTGTCGCCTCTTCGGACATGCCACAACACCACCCCGCATGTATGAGGGGCCGGTGCGACGCTCCGGTGGCATTGCTACCCCCTAGGGCCCCCGTCCCGCCTAACCCTGGAGCGGTTGACCATGATATCTAGCCCTTTGACTTTCCACTGACGGGCTTTGAACAGTGGACCTCTCCACCTTGTTGTGTCAGGTCAGCACAGAGGAACACCTGGGAGCAACATCCGGGCGAAACCCACAGCTACATCCCCTGCGTGTAGACCCGGCGCGTCCGATTACCCCTCCAAGTGCCGGCGGTGGCACCGTCCGTGAGGGGGGCCATGCCCCAGAGACGCGTGCCGCCTCTTCGGACATGCCACAACACCACCCCGCATGTATGAGGGGCCGGTGCGACGCTCCGGTGGCATTGCTTCCACCAGGGCCCCCGTCCCTCCTAACCCTAGAGCGGTTGACCACAAGATCTAGCCCTTTGACTTTCCACGGACGGGCTTTGAAAAGTGGACCTCTCCACCCGATTGTGTCAGGTCAGCACAGAGGGACACCTGGGAGTAACATCCGGGCCAAAACCCACAGCTACATCCCCTCCGTGTGGACCCGACGCGTCCGTTTCCCCCCTCCAAGTGCCGGTGGCAGCACCGTCCGTGAGGGGGGCCATGTCCCAGAGACGCGTGCCGCCTCTTCGTACATGCCACAACACCACCCCGGATGTATGAGGGGCCGGTGCGATGCTCCGGTGGCATTGCTACCTCTAGAGTCCCCGTCCCGCCTAACCTGGAGCGGTTGACCATGATATCTTGCCCTTTGACTTCCCACGGACAGGCTTTGAACAATGGACCTGTCGACCTGGTTGTGTCAGGTAGCACAGAGGGACACCTGGGAGCAACATCCGGGCCAAACCCACAACTACATCCCCTCCGTGTAGACCCGACGCGTCCGTTGCCCCCCCTCCAGGTGCGGGCGGCGGCGCCGTCCGTGCGGGGGGCCACGTCCCGGAGACGCGTGCCGCCTCTTCGGACATGCCACAACACCACTGTCGGTGTCAAAACCGGCGGATCTCGGGTAGGGGGTCCCGAACTGTGCGTCTAGGTCGGATGGTAACATGAGGCAGGGGACACGATGTTTTACCCAGGTTCGGGCCCTCTTGATGGAGGTAAAACCCTACGTCCTGCTTGATTAATATTGATGATATGGGTAGTACAAGAGTAGATCTACCACGAGATCAGAGAGGCTAAACCCTATAAGCTAGCCTATGGTATGATTGTTGTTCGTCCTACGGACTAAAACTCTCCGGTTTATATAGACACCGGAGAGGGCTAGGGTTACACAGAGTCTGTTACAATGGTAGGAGATCTACATATCCGTATCGCCAAACTTGCCTTCCACGCCAAGGAAAGTCCCTTCCGGACACGGGACGAAGTCTTCAATCTTGTATCTTCATAGTCCAGGAGTCCGGTCGAAGGTATAGTCCGGCCATCCGGACACCCCCTAATCCAGGACTCCCTCAACCACCCAGCATGTATGAGGGGCCGGTGCGACGCTCCGATGGCATTGCTACCCCCAGGGCCCCCGTTCCGCCTAACCCTGGAGCGGTTGACCATGATATCTAGTCCTTTGACTTCCCACGGACGGGCTTTGAATAGTGGACCTCTCCACCCGGTTGTGTGAGGTCAGCACAGAGGGACACATGGGAGCAACATCCGGGCCAAACCCACGGCTACATTCCCTCGTGTAGACCCGACGCGTCCGTTTCCCCCATCCAGGTGCCGGCAGCGGCACCGTCCGTGAGGGGGGCCACGTCCCGGAGATGCGTGCCGCTTCTTCGGACATGCCACAACACCACCCGATTGTGGTAGGTCATCTGATATATATAAACACTTGGGAGCAAAGTCCCCTTCCTATAGACCCGATGCGGCTGTTCCCCACTCCAGGTGCCGGCCGGCGGCGGCGCCGTCCGTGGGGGGTCACACCCTTCCGTATAGAACCGAAAATAATGTATGTATGCTTATATTAGCACATGCTATATGTAAGTTAGTCAAATAATAATATGTAAGAAAACATAAAATATAGCTATGAAAAAAAGCATATATATATATATGCCGTCGGCATAGATCTGACGTCGTTAGCCGCCTGTCACGGGCGTGGTCGCCGGGCCCGTAGCTATGTCGACGGCCGATCACTACTAGGAAAAGGCCTACTAATGGCGCACTGGTTTTGCCTACTAATGGCGCATTACCAGTGCGCCATTAGTAGCACGCTACTAGTATATCTTACTAATGGCGCACCAACTAGTGCGCCATTAGTATGTAACAGCATGCGCCATTAGTGTGCCTCGCGGGGGGCCATACGTAAGCATGGCTTTGTCATACTAATGGCGCATTCTCTGTTGATGCGCCATTAGTATCCTTTGGCATACTAATGGCGCACCTGGTGGTGATGCGCCATTAGTATGAATATTTGGTTTTTTTTTCTTTTCTGATTTTGCGCAGGTTACAAAATATATTATTAGACAGAATATAGACAGCAGCACACAGCAACATCAGATTCATCGAATACAATAGAAGATTAGTCTCTGAATACAATTCATCATATTAGTCTCCGAATTCAAAAAACCGAACAAAGATAAAGCATTACAAGTCTCAAGACCGCGAGTATCGAGTTTGTCGGAAGTAATACTAATCCTAACAAGTCCTACTAATCATCATCATACAACTTCTACTCGTTATTCATAACAAGTCATACGATCATCATCTTGATAGTCTTCGAACCAACCCTACTTAATTGTTCATCAGCACATGATCATCAGTATTAGGCAGGACCTAAATACCCTATTTAAGCTAAAATAGCATAAAACAATATAGACCCTGACTCTCCATTATGGAGAATGGAGAACATCCTGTCTCCAATTCTTGCGCTTCGCTTCCTTTTGCTTCCAAGAAGCTCCTTACGACTGTCCATACATTTTTTCCATCCTTTGATTTTCATGTCTCCACTTCTTTTAGAAATCTCATATGGACAGTTGAGATTCGTAGGACGACCTGGCTGTATGTTCAAAACATTAACACTAACTTTCAGATACATCATATGAGGCACACAATTCTCTGGGATTATCTGTTGAAAAACATAGTAATAACTTCATAGTTAGCAATGATGTACTAGTTTTAGAAGTATGCAAAAGATGCACGGATGTCGTAATAGTAAAAATCTTACCAGGGTATCTCCATGGTAGTTACCGTAGTTGAACACATGCACTAGTGGCACGTATTTACCATAATGTTGAGGAGTTTGTTTGTGGATAATGTAATTTTCAATGTTAGTACAAAATCCGACCAGATAATTTTTCTCCTTGTAAGTTGTTAATTCAGAGCCATCGGTGTAGTGGGTTTTGTCTACCATCTCCCGCACATTCTTTGAACAATAAAAATAAGCTGTCAATGGAAATAAGCTGTCAACTATTTTGAAATAAACAATATAAATTAGCTAATAACTATGTTTGAGAAACTCACATAGCGGTAGAACTGGAGGCGTATCAACAAGGACCCAAATGTCCATATTGTCTTGGTTGATGTCAGGATTACCAAGATCCATGGTGATAAGCATACCCTCATCAAAACCATACATCTTGCAAAATGCTTCCCAATTTTTGCAACCAAAATGGGTTACGCTCTCAGAATTATATAGATTTACTTCAAAGTCCACATCGTGATGAGTCCTTAGGTGAATTTTCTTTGTTTCAGAAATTTCATGTTCTTCAAAATCCATCCTCTCCAAGACATAGCGTCTTGCATGGCATGGGATAAGCTATACTCGAATTGTAAAAGATGAAAATTACATGTTGAAATAGTTGAAGTCATGCTTAATTATGAAAATAACACTTGTCGTCGTTGTGTACCGTTTCAACTTCGAAGGTCTCCTCGAGCTTAATGCTGAAGCCCCGATCATCGTCCAGGTGAGGCATGTCGCACAGACCTCGATTGTCGTGGCACCAGTCGCACTCCGCCGAGAGACTTTCGTCGTCCGATGATGATGACGACATATCCTGGGACAGCTCCCAGAATTGCTTGCCGCCCGAACCACCGGCCTCATCGTTGTGGGCCATGTTTCGCTCTAAATAGGAAAAAAGTTTGGTCAAAAAGTTGGTTATTGTCAAGGAACAAGATCATGGTCTCATCATTTAGGGTTTGTCGACACCGAGGCACCCTAAAAGCCTAAGCTTTCATCATTTAGGGTTTGTCGATGCCGAGGCACCCTAAAAGCCTAAGCGTACATCATTTAGGTTCTCATCGACACCGAGGCATCCGGGGCAGCCAAGTTAAGTTTTCATCATTTAGGGTTTTGGCACTAATCACTTGGCTCTATTGCCACCTATGGTTTAATGCAGCAAGAATGGCGGGGCAGTTGATCCAACTTAACTAAGTACTAAGATACCCCGGCCCATGCATTAGTCGCAAGTACCCCATATGTCCTATTTTTAGCAGAGTCATGCTAGAATTCACGGAAAATTTCAGCATGACCTTTGCTGAAAATAGGACATATGGAGTACCCAAATTTGCCGGAACAGAAGTTAATCGATATTCCGGCAAACTCAAGGGCCTCTCAAGGTACCTGCAAATTCATCACGACACAATGGTCGGAGACAAAACCCAGCCACAGACCATATGGTCCTTTGCTTTCATATGGACAAAAATCAGCTCAACTTATGTGAGCTTCCATTCCAGATATAATATGTCTCCCAACAAAAAATCATCAATAGTTTAGCAAGTCTGTACAAACACAGAAAGAATGACAAATGTATTTTACAGATCATGGCATTGTTTTTACTATATGCACGATGGCAAATTTCTTTTCTTTTTGCAACATGGCAAATTTCTTTTGCACCGGGCCATGGCAAATATAGTCTATGCATCATGAAAATTATAGTGTATGGATCATGGCATTTTTTATTCTACATTTTTATTCTATTGATCATGCCAGGAAATTATAGTCTATGCATTTTTTTTAATCTCTGGATCATGATCTAACAAAATTGCCATCTCCCATGGCAAATATAGCCTATGCATCATGGAATTTATACTGTATGGATCATGGCATTTTTTTGTCTATAGGATTATTGTTTGTGTGCATACATGCAGAGTATCAGCTCAGAGGTCTCTGTTTAACAGTGATAAGTCAACGACAAGGAACATCAAGCTTATAATAAAATCTCTTAGAACCTTATGAGAGTATGTACATATACAGATTTTGTTTACTAGCTTGGCACATGTCAAGTCTCACTTGCACGTGCACATTTTTTTCTTTCAAAGCACACCTCTTTGTTTCAGCTATCTATATATCTTGTTCTATGTTGCATTTTTAATTCCTGATGTTAACAAGAGTGTTTGTCAAAAGGAAAAACAAAGTTCATGGCAGTGTAGCTAGCTTCTCATGCATCCCTCTTATCATCTAGCTAGCTAACACTTGAATCCATGATGCTTCCAGACTTGAGCATTGAGAGTTTCAGACTAGAACTCACCTCGATGGATGCGGTCGCAGACGAGGTCGTAGACGGCGGCGGAGCAGAGACAAGGTCACAGACACGGTCGTGGTGCTCCAGTGGACGCGGCTGCATCAATCGTTTGAATTGGCACTCAATCAAACACCTCACAGGCAAGAACAGAAGGTGGAGACAGATAAGAGAGTCTAGGGGGAGGGAGCTTACGGGCGGAGGAGGACGAGCGGAGGAGGAGGGGGCTTACGGGCGGCGGCGAGATGGTTGCGGGTCGGCGGCGGTCGTCGTCCTGCACCCCGTGCGGTCGCCGGTGGTGGGATGGTTGGGGGCCGTGGCGGCTTGCTGTCGGTTGGGCGGCGGAAGAGCTGCAGTGGTGGGGGCGCGGGGGCGGCGGCGCACGTAGGGGCGGCGGCGTCGTGGGTCGTCGGGGCACTGGCGCGCAGGGGCTGAGAGATGTGAGATGGGATCGGCCGGGGATTGGGTCCGAGATTTTAGTCGGGGGAGGTATAGCAATGGCGCACCACCTAGCGGTGCGCCATAAGTAAGTTTTTTTTTCTGATAGCAATGGCGCACTCTCCTCTGGTGCGCCATCAGTAACTTTTTTTCTGACAGCAATGGCGCACCCTCCTCTGGTGCGCCATTAGTAACATTTTTTCATTATTTCTTGTTGCATCTAATAATTTGTTTTTTATCAAATTTGTTATTTTCATGAGGACTAGAACAGAAGATATCATCAAATATCATCAAATTTTTTTTGAAAATATCATCAAATTTGTTTTTTTATTTTTAACTGAAAATATCATCAAATGTGTTATTTGAAGATATCACCAAATTTATTATTTGAAAATATCATCAAATTTGTTATTTAAAAATATCTTCAAAAAGTGGGGGAGGGTGCGGGTGTCGGCGGCGGCGGTGGAGCGGGCCGGGGGAGGGTGCGGAGGGTC